>NC_064921.1:780269992-780573563 GCF_023897955.1 Schistocerca gregaria | reverse complement strand
ACATATGGTAAACGTATATATGCTGGCTCCACTATGTTGAGTTTTTATGGCTTCTCTGATTAATACGAACAACGTACAAGTCATTCACTGTAACTATTAGAACTGTATGTAGCACAAAGGGCCATTTGCTGACTGCCCCAAATAGTCTGACAATTCTTGTAGTGCTGTCCTCCCCTACCATAGAATTATTTGTAACTCACTCCGAGGTCACAGAAGACGTCTGTTTGAGAACTGTAAAATCCATATCATAAATGCGAAAGTAAATATGTCTGTTATGCTTTCACGACTAAACTGCGCAGCTCGTGGTCTCGCGGTCGCGTTCTAGCTTCCCGAGCGCGGGGTCCCGGGTTCCATTCCCGGCGAGATCAGGGATTTTTCACCTCCCTAGGGATGACTGGGTATTTGTGTTGTCCTTATCATTTCTTCATCATTCATAAAAATGGCGAGACTGGATTGAGCAAAGACTGGGAATTTGTACGGGAGCTGAAACCTCCTGGCAGATTAAAACTGTGTGCCGGACCGAGACTCGAACTGGGGACTTTTGCCTTTCTTTATAGAGTGCTAGTTCTGCAAGGTTCGCGGGAGAGCTTGTGTAAAGATTGGAAGGTTTGAGACGAGGTACTGGCAGAAGTAAGGCTGTGAGGACGGGGCGTGAGTCGTGCATGGGGAGCTCAGTTGGTGGAGCACTTGCCCGCGAAAGCCAAAGGTCTTGAGTTCGAATCTCGGTCTGGCACACAGTTTTAATCTGCCAGGAAGTTCCATATCAGCGCACACTCCGCTGCAGAGTGAAAATCTCATTCTGTACGGGAGCTGATAACCGCGCTGTTGAGCGCCCCACAAACCATACATCACCATCATCTTTCACGACTAAAACGCTGAATTGATTTTAATGAAATTTAGTATGGAGATAGCTTCAACGCTGAAGAAGAACGTAGGCTAGTTTATAAATTTTGTCGTACAACATATTTATTGATTTGAAGAATATAACGCGAAATATGGGACAAAAAGTACTCTTCGAAAAACCTGTATCTTCCCTGACTTTTGAACTTCATTATATTTGTGAAAGTGCTTTTATTGTTTGGTATTATCTACATAATACGATTCAACGTAATGAACACAGTGCCTTTATAATCCTGTACGTGTTTAATGTGACTTCAATACTTATATCAGTTCCAAGCATATTGAATTTTAGGCGCTAAGCATCATCCATCTCTTATGACTAATACGAAGAGTGTTATGTGTCAGCTTGTGGTGGCCTTGTAGTTAGCGTTTGTTACTGTCGTCTGTGTGGTACCCGGTTCGATCCCCTGCCCGCTCGTATTTTATTCGCTCACCCCTCTGTGTGTGTTGTTCTCATCATAATTTTACCATCATCGCAAGTCGCCGAACTGGTTTCAAATATAAATACTTGCACCAAGTACCCGAATTCCCCGAGCGAGGTCTCCCGGCCATTAATGCCGTACACACGCTTCATTTTATTTTACTGACATGCGAAAGCAACAGGGGGTAATTGCCAATATATTATAAATGCTAAAGTTTGTGTGTGTGTTAGTATGTTTGCTAATCCTTCACGATGGAACAACTGGATGGATTTCGATGAATGAGGTAGCTTATACCCTAAATTAACAAGCAGGATACCTTATTTACTAAAGCACCAAAGAAACTGTTATAAGCATGCGTATTAAAATACAGATATATGTAACCAGGCAGAATACGGCGCTGCGGTCGGCAACGCTTATATAATATAGCAAGTGTCTGGCGCAGTTGTTACATCCGTTACTGCTGCTACAGTGGCAGGTTATCAAGATTTCAGTGACTTTGAACGTGGTGTTACAGTCGGCGCACGAGCGATGGGACACACCGTCTGCGGAGATTTTCCCGTTCGACTGTACAACGATTGTACCGTGAATATCAGGAATCCGGTAAAACATCAAATCTCCGACATCGCTGTGGCCGGATAAAGATCCTGTAAGAACGAGACAAACGACGACCGAAGAGAATCGTTCAACGTGACAGAAGTGCAACCGTTCCGAAAATTGGTGCACATTTGAATACTGGGCCATCAATAAGTGTCAGCGTACGAACCATTCAACGAAACATTATCGATATGGGCTTTCGGAAGTGAAGGTCCACCCGTGTACCCTTGATGACTGAGCGACACAAAGCTTTACGCCCCACCTGGGCCCGTCAACGACGACATTAGATTGCTGATGACTGTAAACATATTTCCTGGTAGGACGGGCCTCGTATCAAATTGTATCGAGCGGATGGATGTGTACGGGTATAGAGACATGAATCCGTGGATCCTGCATGTCAACTGGGGCTGTTCAAGTTGGTGGAGGCTCTGTAATGGGTGTGGGGCGAGTGAAGTCGGAGTGATATGGGCCCCTAATACATCTAGATACGACTCTGACAGTTGACACGTCTGTCTGATAAGCTGCAGCCACTCATGTCCATTGTGCATTCAGACGGACTTGGCCAATACCAGCAGGACAACGAGGCGCCCCACAAGTCTAGAATTTTCACAGTGTGGCTCCAGTAACACTCTTCTGAGGTTAAACACTTCCGCTGTACACCAAACTCCCCAGACATGAATATTATTGAGAATATCTGAGAAGCTTTGCAACGTGCTGTTCAGAAGAGATATCTACCACCTGGTTCTCTTACGGACTAATGGACAGCCCTGCAGGATTCAAGGTGTCAGTTCCCTCCAGCACTACTTTAGACAGTAGTTGAGTCCACACAAAGTCGCTTTGCGTTCTTGCGGAGGACCTACACGATATCATGCAGGTGTACTAGTTTCTTTGGCTCTTCAGTGTAATATCTGTCTATCAAAGGGGTGGGGACGGCACTGAAAAAGAAATGTAGCCCACGACGCATGAATACCCGTACTTTATTCATACAGTATTTGAGAAATTTTACACATAATACCGAACCGTTACTAAACTTTATCTCGCTGATAATCCCCACAGAAGGATGAAAGGGGAAATGTTTATGTCTTATCACAACTCCGCTGTCCGTGCAGTAAAACTACCACAAGAAGCATGAAATTTTAATTTATTTCTTCTGTGTTACTATCTCTATTCGTGACACGTTTTGCAGGCAGTATTCCACATACGCCACTGAATGAATCGGAGAAATTATATTGTTGTCTGACACATAGTTCATGAGATATGACGTCGTGAACACTGCGGCGCGTAAAAATGGAGCTGCAGGGCAAAATTCGCTATAGATTCAAGTGAAATATGTGCGCAATTACGTGTGCAATGGACGTTATATAGATTGTACACGTGCGTATACGGACAAAGCCAACGGTAGAATGTTCATTTATACATCTGGAGCGATCTGGCAAAATAACCACCAGCCTCCTATTGGGGTGGGAGCGATAGCATGAAGAGAGAAGGGCGGAATGTGAGACAGACAGAGGGGGCAAGGAGGAGATGGTCGTAGATAGGACCTGGGAGGAGGAGGTGGTGGACAGAGAGAGGGGGAGGGAAAGATGGACAGATAAAGGGCAAGAAAGAAATGGTCAGAGAAAGGGAAGAAGAGGAGATGGAAAAGCAGAAGGGAGAGAAGGAGATGGACAGGAAAGGGAAGAGGAGGAGATGGACAGAGTGGGGAGGGGAGGAGATGGAAAGCGAAAGGGAGAGGAGGAGATGCCAGAAAAAGGGGGAGGAAGAAATGGACAGAGAAAGGGAAGAAGAGGCGTTGGACAGTGAGAAGGGAAGGGAGGAGATGGAAAGAGAGTGGGGACAGTAGGAGGTTAGTAGCGGGAGGGGAATATGGAGTTGAACAGAAAGAGGGGACGGAGGAGTGGACAGAGACGGTGGAACGGAGAGGAGAAAGGATGAGATGGATTAACAGAAGATTGGAATAAATACATACCCTGGCAGTGCCGGGTACTCAGCTATCTCTACGTACACGCAGAGAACAAGAAGTCTCGGAACGTTGTTTACAGACAGATATCGCTGTAGATTTCTGGCTCTCCGTCAACACCGAGACAATTATGATCTTTCCCGTGCTAAGTACCCCGCAAGCAGTCGTGAAATTAATTACTTCCTTTCCTGGCACATTTTGTTGTCGCGTAAAAATGTTCTCTGTGAAGTAAGCGGAAGAGTTGCGAGCGACACGGGTTCCGTCAGCTTTTACTACCGTCTTTTCCGATCTCGTGCGCTTTGCTGGGCCGCAAGTGTTCGCGCCACAAGACTTCAAAGAGACAACTTTTGTGATGGCACATAGACATGGAAAGCGAGTTTTGGCAATAACATTTTTTTTAAATTATTGTTGAACCGCTGCTAGCCATGCGGGGTAAATGATATATGTCCGTGGATAGAGGACCTCTAAAGGTTTTGATTCGTAATGTTCGTCGTGGCGTACTTACAGAATCCACCACTAGAAGGCGAGTTCGTCTGACAAACCAGGCGCTCCGTGTTGTCACATCGAATTATTTGGTGCCTGCAGATAGAGAACCAATGAACTGATATCCAGAGCGGACTGCTGCTGTTGTGCCTTCTCAGGCACCAGCAGAGCGACCAGACACTAAAAAATGCAGTTAAATAACGGTGAATTCGTGATCATGTTCTTTTAAACCGTTTAAAACTCTGTAAGAACGTAGCAATAATTCTCTTCATTCCAGTTGTCATGCAACCTGTCATACCATGCACCACCATGCTCTGTGTACGCATCAGAAGGAAGGGAATGAATTCGGAAACACGTAAAAGAAAAAAAGGATCACAACCCAAAGTTTTATTTAAAGCTAGACATTGCTGGCACGCCTCAGTTGATGTTACGCTTAGCTATTTTACGCAATCCGAACGGATGATTTAGTTACAGAATGTTTACAGAGTGGCTACAGGAACACTCTTCTGAATTTAAACACTTCTGCTGGCCACTAAACTCCCCAGACATGAACATTATTGAGCACATCTGGGATGCTTGCATTATGCTGTTATCCTCCCCCTTGTACACTTACTGATTCATGGACAGCTGTAAAGGATTCGTGGTATCATTTCCCTGCACCAGTATTTCGGTCATTAGCCGAGTCCATGCCACATAGTGTTGCGACACTTTTGCGTGCTCACGTGGGCCCTACACGATATTAGGCAGGTGTACCGGTTCCTTTGGTTTTTCAAGGTATTTTGGATCCCCGTTTTAAGGGGGAAACTCCCAACCAGGAGGAGGAATCACAGGCTCTAGACTAAATTGCAGCAGTGAGTAAAGTAATATAACAGTGTCCTTACTATTTAAAATTTGGTGTCATTTCGGTCAGCAGAAGGCATTTCGCAAAAAAAAATGCCTTACGTGCAGGAGCAAAATTTGTATCTCCTTCTTCATAGTGGTAAGGTTTATGTCCTAAACAACTCCTATGTTCACTTGCCTCTAAAAGTGTGACGTACCACCTCCCTTAGCAGCAAGCGAGCATTATTGGTCAACTCACGAACAAATTCACACTCCTTTACGAATCAGGTATAATTGAGAAACTGGTTTGTGTGCAGTGAAACCTCAGGTACATTGGTGATACACGGGTCATCTCTTGCTTTGCTTTCTGCACCACAAAGAACCAGCATGGAGGGGTTTTGTGAGCTGTCGGCGTTATTTGTGTAGAAAACCAAACTGCGCAATAAAGTAAATTTGTTCCACCATATCAGGTGTAATGCTTGTACTGTCGGACTTCATGATACCCAAGACTAGTGAGTTCTGTAGCCTTTTTTGTCTTGCTCTACTCCCACTGTACAACCTAAAATACACAGCCTAACTGCACAGCAACGGTTTCTTTTATTCAAACACTGCGGTGCCCATTTTTGTGTATGCTTTTCTTATAAGCTTTATTAAACCAGGACCGAGCGAGGTGGCGCAGTGGTAAGGCACTGGACTCGCATTCGGGAGGACGACGGTTCAATCCCGCGTCCGGCCATCCTGAATTAGGTTTTCCGTGATTTCCCTAAATCACTGCAGGCAAATGCCGGGATGGTTCCTCTGAAAGGGCACGGCCGACTTCCTTCCCCATCCTTCCGTACACCGATGAGACCGATGAGCACGCTGTCTGGTCTCCTTCCCCAAACAACCAACCAACCAACCTATTTAACCAGGACATACGTTTTTCTCGTTATTCGCCGCAAGAAAACCTGCGGATTAGCTTCTCAACACGGTAGCGCTACATAACAGCTTAGTGATGCCAGAGCTAATAAAGAATCACTACACTTCGAGCGTTTGAAGTAACTGGACCCTTATTGGCATTCATTAATTTGCTTGTATTTTGGCCACACCTTCTAGATCACTTTTCTTGTCTTTCATGATCGGTACTAGTCTACGCAGAGAAGGTTCATAGCTGATGGCAGGTGGAAATTTATCTTGCTCCTTCTAGTAACAGTCATGACATGCCTTCAATTAAATGGAATTTAAGATAGGGTGAAACAAATTCCTCGTTTGTGATTCTTTCAGTTACATCATTTACTGAATTTCCGGACATTTGGCTTTCTCAAAGCTAATTCTATACAACCATTGTCCATGAAAACAGCGTTGCTCATTTCTTCAATTACAAAGCGCATGTTCTAGGAAGGCCTGAATCCAGTGACAAAGCTCTTTCGATGTTTCGTAAGATTGAATTTTGTTGTCTATACGACAATGTTGGACTTTCCCAAAAGGTATGGTTGATGACACAGGAAAGTAGACAGATGGATCAGTGTAAACTTCTAAATGGGCAGGAGACAGAAAACCTAGACAACTGTGCGACTTTCTGCAATACACTGATAAATATCGGGTCTGTACTGTACGGTGAAAAGATACACGTTTTCAAAAAAGATGTGACTACAATATTTACTTGCCTCTGGCAGGTAACAGATATACTGCAGTTACGAGATATTAGGCAATTATCCAAGAATAGCACTTGAACCTGGACCTGCGGCAACCCATATATCACTGGTGTTGAGCGGGTAGCGGTAGCGTAGGCGGCAGCAATCAGGAACCGGGAGCCGAGCGGGCTGCGATCGAAGCCCAACAGCAGCCGACCTGCGGCAGGTATGACGGCCGTCACACGGTCGCGTGTCTGTCAATCACGCTGCCCCGTCTCCGTCTGAAAGCTGCGTTTACCTCCCACGTCACTGGGAGTCAATGGAAAGGAGAAAGACTAGGGTTCAGCCTTCGCTCGATGACTGCGTCGTTAGAGACGGAGCACAAGGTGACAATAGGAAACGATGCGGAACGAAATGGATCCCTGTTGATCCATCATGGACATGGGACATCGGCTGGTCAAGTAATTATCAATGGAATTCTCTTGAGATGTTATTTTAGTTTGGCTATCAGTTTCGGAATTCTACTATTCCATCTTCAGGCTCCATAAGCGTTTTTCAAAAATAAACACTATTGTCATATACAGTGACGTCGTGATGGCAATGAACTCTTCGAATGTAAAACCTGGGACACGGCTCTTAATTCACTACATCCAGAATATACACTATGTGAGCAAAAGTAATCGGACACCAACAAAAACAAACGTTTTTCATATTAGGTGCATTGTGCTGCCACCTACTGCCAGGTACTACGTATCAACGACCTCAGTAGTCATTAGACATTGTGAGAGAGCAGAATGGGGTGCTCCGCGGAAGTCACGGACTCCGAACGTGGTCAGGTGATTGGGTGTCACTTGTGTCATTTCTACATTCCTAAAAATCCCTAGGTCCAATGTTTTCGAATTGGTAGTGAAGTGGAAACGTGAAAGGACACGTAAAGCACAAAAGCGTACAAGCCGATCTCGTATCTTGAATCACAGAGACCGCCGACATTTGAAGACGCTCGTAATGTGTAACATGTAGACATCTAACCAGGACATCACACAGGTATTTCAAACTACACCTGGATCCATTGCGAGAACTATAACAGTTAGGTGGGAGATGAGAAAACTTGGATTTCATGGTCGAGCGGCCAAACGCCTGTAAATGCCAAACGACGCCTCGCTTGGTGTAAGGAGCGTAAACATGGGACAACTGAACAATGGAAAAACGTTGTGTGGAGTGGCGAATCACGGTACACAATCTGACTATCCGATGACAGGGTGTTGGTATGGCGAATGCCCAGTGGACGTCATCTGACAGCGTGTGTGGTGCCAACAGTAAGATTTGGAGGCGGTGTTGTTATGGTGTGGTCGTGTTTTTCATGGAGGGGGCTTGCACACCTTGTTGTTTTGCGTGGCACTATCACAGCACAGGCCTACATTGATTTTTTTAGCACCTTCTTGCTCCCCACTGTTGAAGAGGAAGTCGGGGTTGGCGATTGCATCTTTCAACACGATCGAGCACGTGTTCATTGTACGGCCTGTGACGGAGTGGTTACACGACAATAACGTCCCTATAATGGTCTGGCCTGTGCACAGTCATGACCTGAATCATGTAGAACATCTTTGGGATGTTTTGGAATGCCGGCTTCGTGCCAGGTCTCACCGAGAGACGTCGATACCTTTCCTTAGTGCAGCACTCCGTGAAAAATGGGCTGCCATTCCCCAAGAAATCTTCCACTACCTGACTGAACGTATGCGTGCGAGAGTGGAAGCCGTCATCAAGGCTAAGGTTAGGCCAATACCATACTGAATTGTAGAATCACCGATGGAGGGCGTCGCGAACTTGTAAGTCGTTTTCAGCCAGGTATCCGAATACTTTTGATCACGTAGTGTATGTTACTGTATGACAGTAGTGTTTATTTTTGAGAGATGCATGTTGGGCTTGAAGATGGCATAGTGGAATGTCGAAACTGATCGTCAAAATAAAATAACATCTCAATTACACGGATGTTGGAGAATTTAATTGATACTGAAACTGATCCCGCCCTTTTCAGGGGTTCATTTCGACATTTGCCTTAAGCAATATAGGACAGTCATGGGAAAATTAACTCTGGATAACTTAACTCTGGATAACTGGATGGAGATTTGAACCTCCACGCGGATGCGATTCCAGTGTCTTACCACAGCTGTATCTCAAGTGGGTAACAGAAAGCAGAGTTTACTGATAGAAAATTGGTTTTGTTGACAGGGAAAGATCAACTTCTTGAATTTTAAATATCTTGCCACTACAGGTTCCATTATATGCGAAAGAAAAAGAGCTTTACCCAGATTTAATAACATTTATAATATTATAAGTGGTAACAATAACGGTATTAATTTGTTATTCGTGTAGCAAAATAACTCACAACCGCTGAATTAATGACCATGTAAATAAAAAGAACCTGGGAGAGAGAAATATGAAATACGTGATCACGCAATATAAATTTACGAGTTAGAAGTATTTGTCTGGAGTGTAACTCTGTACGGAAGTGAAATGTGGACGGCCAACATTACAGAGAACAGCAAAACAGAAGCCTTCGATATGTCGTGTTACCGATGAAGGTTGAAGATTATATCTGTAGATCGAATAACCGATGGAGTGGTGCGACATCTTATTTATAGCACAATGTAGTTAAAAAGGGCAATAGGCATGAATGGATAGCTAATACGGGGATGGAATGACGTTGTAGTGGATGTAGGGTGCTGTAGTAACGCAGAGATGAAAGAGTTTCTCAGGCTAGAATAGTGTACACAGTTCACTTGCAGACCTCTTGTCGTGCATTGAGACATGTAAGTTTTGAGTTTATGGTGCGAGAAGCCTCGTTGCCTTCCCGTTATTTCCATTCAGAATGATTAGACGGAACACAACTAGTTATACAAAAATAGTTTCTTCCGCTTTATTTCACCAAGTGTACAAGGTTCTATTCAGCAATACTTTACATGGGAACGAGTTGTTCCCGAGCTGCTGCCCTTGCCCGGTCGAGACGTACGTCTGCTCGCTGCAGTGTCTCCACACCACCTGCACATCCGCTCTCAGCGGCCACTCAGCGGTACCTGCATGCACAAAGTACCCGCAACGTCCTGTTAAGCACACCAAAAACTACAATACTTACCGACAGGAACCAAATTCTACTGGACAGACTAACCTGTCCAATTTGCAAGATGGCATTAGATGGCATGTAGAGAGGCAAAGTTAGTCACGGAACTCAACAAGTAGCGCAGACCACTGCAGTCTCCAGAGCGAAGACCACAACAACAACAATGTGTGAAAACATTGTTTGAAATAATATTTGTATATATACAATGCTATTTGAAATTGCAGTGTGTAATGGAACCGGCCAGTGCTTATGTTTTTAAGGCACATATTGGGGAATCCGATACAAATTAGTTCCCAGCGCGATTCAATGAGATCGAATTTGAAAGTCTGCATTTTCTATAATTTTTCTGTTGCAACCAAAATAATATACAGAAATAAAGCATGAAGGTAGCATAAGATTAATCAGGACGATCTAGTTAATGAAGACAGCGGCCTTCAACTTAGTCAGGCTTGGAACCCTGCACTCAGTCTGGAGAGAAAGATGCCGTCCAAGAGATCGAGGACCGCCCCCGACGGTGGCAGCAGGGAGACTGCAGAACCCAATTCAGACCCAGGCGCTGCTTCCCCCACCATCTCCAGTAGTCGCCGCGCCGGCTGCACCGAAGACATCAGGAGAAGAACGGTAGGGGGGGGGGGGGGGTAACGGCTAGTATGTATAGGGCGCCTAGAGGAACAGCACAGCATTCGTCAGGAATCACCTGAAGATGAAAGCGTGTACGTCTGCCGAAATATTGTGGAGAAATTACGACGCTACCCGGTCGGATATCCGAGAACAGTTCAAAATGTAAATACGCCGGGAAAGCTTCAGATCGCAGTTTAAAATATATGTGGTTTCCTGAACCTGAAGAATAAACAATATCATACACGTAACTCTGACATATTACACAACTATTAAATATGTAGGTTCGTAATATTTGCAAACATTGCACAAAACACAAGCTCATATCTCACAACAACACGAACTGTAGAAAATAATAAAAAATAATTAAATGTTTTTATTTACTTACTAAAACACGACTACAACTTACTGTTTATGTTTGCATATTGTAATACTTTTCTATTATGCTTCTGATAGACGATGAATGTAATGTAAGTTCTAACGGAAAAATACATTTTTGTGTGACATAATTACAATTTAACAGTTTTCGGACTTTTTTCCTTTACTTCTATTGTGCAACCTTGCTTTTTTTCCAACTTTCATGATTCTAGATCAACGTGAAGTATCTAATATGTTTTGATGAGTGGATTTGCGAGAATCAAAATAAGCTCCACGCGGCACATTGACTGAGGAGCTTAAATTTTTTGCACAATCAGCGTACCGTAGACGTTAGTATGTGACATAAATTTTAACTTGACTCATCTACTCGTTTCTGAGAAAAGAGTTCTTAACAGTCCGACAAGCAGATAGACAGAGGGACAAAAAAGCGATCCTGTAAGGGTTACGTTTTTACCAACTGAGGTATGGAACCCTAAAAAGGGATACCGAATTAACTCACAGAACTTCTGTCCTATACTACCCACGTCAGTTTGTAATAGACTTTGTAACATGATAACTTTTTTCCTGTACTTTGCGTGCGTACGTATGTCACGTATATTGCACTCTTATATGTCTGAACCCCTGCTGTTTTGCTCTACATCTGCCCAGAGAGAACGTTAAAGTTATCGGTACCTCTTCCACCTCACAGCTTGTTTCTCTTCTACATACACCCCAAAGCCATCTTCCTCCTAACACCCTCTACGTCTTCAGCCTCACTAAAAAGGGTTCAAATGGCTCTGAGCACTATGGGACTTATCTTCTAAGGTCATCAGTCCCCTAGAACTTAGAACTACCCTAACTAACCTAAGGACATCACATACATCCTTGCCCGAGGCAGGATTCGAACCTGCGACCGTAGCAGTCAACCTCACACTCTCTTCCTCTTCCACCTCATAATCTCTCGCTCTTCCACCTGCCTCCTACATCTCCACCTCCAGTCTATTCTTCCTCTCTGTCTATTTTTTCTATTCCCCCCTTCCCCTCTACCATTGCCCTCTTAACTTACCCTTTCCTCTTCCGATCGCTCTGTCCATCTGCTTTTCTCTTTCTGTCCATCTTCTCCTCTCCATCTCACTGTCCATCACCTATGTTGCCCCATTTTCACCTCCACCTCCAGCTGAATGCAAGGTAATTCTAACCCTCACATAGCTTCTTTCCAGGCAATAAGTGGTATGTGTAAGAACTTTGGTTTAAACTAAGGCAATGGAGGAGCAGTAACTGTATGAGGATACAAGATGACATAGATAAAATTTATAGTTGGTGTGAGGAACGACAGCTTGGTCTAAATGGATAGAAACTAAGTTTAATGCAGATGATTAGGAAAGACACCCTGTAATGATCGAATACACCAATAGTAGTGTCGACGAAATATCTAGGTGTAATACTGCAGAGCGACATGAAATAGAACGAGCATGTAAGGTTGGTAATA
Source organism: Schistocerca gregaria (assembly GCF_023897955.1). Lineage (NCBI taxonomy): Eukaryota > Metazoa > Arthropoda > Insecta > Orthoptera > Acrididae > Schistocerca > Schistocerca gregaria. The sequence continues at coordinate 780,561,190 of NC_064921.1, read as the reverse complement.
GGAAAGGCAAATGAGCGACCGATTTATTGGGAGAAATGTAGGAAACTGTAGTTCATCTGTAAAGGAGACGGCGTATAAACAGACTGCGACCCATTATTGAGTGCTGCTCGAGTATTTGGGATCCCCACGAGGTCGGATTACAGAACGTTATCGAATCAATTCAGAAGAGGACTGTAAGGTGTGTTATGGTAGGTTCGATCAACACTTGAGCATTGCAGAGACGCTTCAGGAATTCTCATGGGAATCCCTGAAGCGTAGACGATGGACATTTCGCGGAATACTGCTGAGGAGGTTTAAAGAACTGGCATTTGAAACTGACGGGAGAACTATTCTACTACCTCCAACACATATATCGCGTAAAGACTACAACGATAAGATAAGAGAAATTAGGGCTCATACGATACATATAGCCTATCTATTCTTCATACGGTGACTTGTGGAGGACGTATGTAGATGTAGGTTGTAACGTTGCCTGTACCAAAATCTTCTCCTTATAAATCAGCATGTATCCCGAAAACATCGATCGTGCCAATTCAACTCACACATTCAGATCACTCCACTCCATATTACTGTGGTGGTTCTGGTACAGCAACCGTAATAGATCTTTGCATACAGGAAAAGCAGTGTTGGTTGTAAAAGACAGGTGTATTTAATCTTCACATGTGACACGTTTCGCCCGTTCAAGTCATCCTCAGATGATATCGGTAAATTACAAACAGGTACAAGTATAATTTGCTATTAAAGACAATAATAAGTGATTAAATTAAAAACAGCAAAAGGAACACAAACATCTGTTTGAGTATGGAGCACAACATATTTTCTTGTTTCAGAGGGTGGTGAGAGGTATAAATTTCAACTTATAAAATACTGCACCAAGACTGAGTTTCCTGAACAAAAACTCTTTCTAATTGTGACCCAGACGTCGAACGTAATTAAGAGTCCCATAGAACTGGGAGGTAACGGCCAGGTAGCCACAGTCGATACTTCATTACATCACTGATAAAATTCCTCCTACTGGTATCCGAGGTGTCAAACGTGACTAAAAGTCCAAAAGAACTGGGAGGTAACAGCCAGATACCATTGACAATGGCTTTCTGACAGTTTACTTCCAGTTCTTTGGGAGTTTTAATCACGTTTGACACAGGAGAGGAATTTGTGATGGGCCACATCAAAACAGTCAGAAGAGTGATGACTCAAAAAAAAAAAAAAAAAAACTTTGGCGGCTCGGATACGAGTAGGAAGAATTTCATCGGTGATGCAATGTTTGTCTCTCATCTAGTATTTTTAATTTAATCATTCATTATTATCTTTAATAGCAGTTTGAACTTATGCCAATTTGTAAATTAGCCAGATTATCTGATGATGCCTAGAAAAAGCGAAAAGAGTTACACGTGAAGGTTAAACAAACCTACCTTGTGCAACCAAGAAAGTTTTTTTTTTTGCCACACTAATCGCCCTTGATATTCTTGGTGTCATCGATAGAGAAAGTCAAGTTCATTCGGTGTTGAAAGCTTTATAAAATCTTTTAATACCGGAACGCATCGAAGCCCACTGAAAGGATTCGTTCGTGGATAGGAAGTTCGTTACCGACAGGTCATCTTTGGTGGGTTGTCATTTACAGATACCTACGTAATACGCGGTGCACCGCAGGGTGACTCATGTTATATATTAACGGCTTAACGGAAAATATTAGTTGGAACGTCAGATTTTACCGTAGATGCTGTAGTCACTGATAAAAATGTCAGTGATATCCAGCCAAATCTATACGTGAACTAGCTATTAACGAAGAGAAATGGGTGAAATGTAAAAACGTGGTGTTCTTGAACTACACGATTAGAACGTTACAAGTAGAGTCAGTCATCTCATTCAAAGGTTTGCGAATAATACAGCGTATAGATTTTTGGGTATAGTAATTCTCGCATATTGCTTGAAACATTTGATATGGCTGTCTATCTAATGGTTTCTGTCTCTTGTTTTATTCCTGTGGGGTGGCAGCTATGCTATTTTAAATGGTCTTTGTATGTGAAATGATTGTTTTTATATTTACTTGTGATATATTATTGCTCCAGGGGCAGAACTATTTACAGCTTATAAGGATATTTATTTAGTATTTCATCCATAAAGCAGAGAATGAAGAGAGCTGCGATTGTTGATAATACAAATAAAACAGTTTTCTGCACCAGGCGCTTAGTTATTTAGCCACTACGAGTTTCAGTGGTTCACACCATCATCTTCAGGCGGTGAACTGTTTAATTACATTGTTGGTGTCTTTGTGGAAAGAGATCTCTGCTCTTCACTAACATCAGTTAATTAAGTAAGCAGTTCTTCACCTGCATGACACGTTGTGGCAAAATAAATAAGTGACTAACGTAGAGAACACATTTGTTTTGGTTGGATATGTAAGTTAAAAATATGTATTTCAGTACACTGAAGATGCTTCTTTGCATTGAGGAGAAACGTGTCTGGAAAAACATAAACTACATTTATTTAGTTCACATAGTCGTAATATCAAAATCACTAGTACGACTTTATTTAAATTTCTGTAACACACGATACTAATTTTAACTTGTAACCACATGCAGTTTTAAAGTGTCGCATTTTACTTTGTTGGCGGTGCGGTTCTCACATTAGCCGCGCCTGTTGTGCGGTGAAAAACACGCAGTCAGTGCGAGATCAAGGTAGCCAGTTGTTAATTGATGCCTTTTCGCTGGCTGCTGTCTAAGCCACGTTAAAAGTGTAAAAGTGTAACGGTTACAGGTTTCTCGTGGGGGCCATGTGAACGGCTAAATGTCAGCTCATTAAGTGGGGTGACCTTTCAGTACCTTCATTTAAGGCATTTATGCTTCATAAAAGAGATGAGAGAACAGCGATACGATCATTTCCCGTCAGCAGGAGATCAAACGGCAATTAGCTGCATTAGCCTCATGCGGAGGACACGAGATACAGGGAAACTGCACGTAATAGACCATTCGCTGTACAGTAAAGTAAGTGAGTTATCGGGGGATGAAGCTTGCCTGTGCGTTAGTATCTTGTCCAGTGCGGAATGAGAGAACTACAGCATATTAACTGGCATCCCCCACTCACGTATTTAAGTCTGACCTCTCCTACCGGCAGAAATACCTTCCAGTCCGTATTTACTAACACATTTAGCGTGACGTTTTGTTGTCGCAGTATTTGGTCCGAACACTGGTTCGCTGGGACTGCCCACTTTAGTGTACTGTAGCAGTTCTCTACATCGCTGCATAGATACTGCAGCCTACACCCACTTGAATCGGCCTACTGTAGTCCAACTTTTTACTCCTTCAAGAATCCATACATTCCACACATTCCTCCATTACCAAATTTCACGATTCGTTGATACCTGTTCTAGCTTTTGCTTGTCTGCATTTTATACACTCTTTCTGCCATCATTACTTATCTTACTGTCCAAATAGCAAAACTCATTTCCTCATCTACTTCACTCAGAACCGCCTGATTTAGTTCGACTACTCCCTTTTCAAATTTCTCTTTCATTTCCTTTGCAGATTGGGTAACGTCGTTGAGAAGTGGCTCACTACTGTCTCCATTCCTTCTCAACTACTGCTCAGGTTTCATAGCATTCATAGCATTGTCTCGATTCCGTTCGAGTTGTAGATAAATTTTTACTCGCGGAATTTTGTCACTGTTACTTTTAGAATTTCAAAGAGTGAGTGCCAGTTAACATTTTCGAATTTTTTTAAATATATCCACAAACCCTTTAAATGTATGTCTTTTTTAATACACCTAAATACACTAGTGTCCAAAATTAAAGCAACAAACAGAAATTTTGCAGAGTTGCGTTTATTTTGCATCAAAACACTATAAATAAGTGGTAGTAAAGTAGAAACAATGTAAAGAATACAGATCTTAATCAACTGCAACACGCTTCCCGCGCCCGGGTTCCCGGGTTCGATTCCCGGCGGAGTCAGGGATTTTCTCTGCCTCGTGATGACTGGGTGTTGTGTGCTGTCCTTAGGTTAGTTCTAAGTTCTAGGGGAATGATGACCATAGATGTTAAGTCCCATAGTGCTCAGAGCCAACTGCAACATGCGTAACGGTAAACAAAAATGTCCTTCGTTTTCTTCCAACTTCACGAATTTGCACACACATTCTGACAACTGATGAATGTGCTCAGTATGAGGTGTGGCCACCTCTGGCACCAATACAGGCCTGGCAACAACGGGATATGCTGTGAATGATGCCATCAATCTCACGTTGAGACAATAACGTCCATTCTTCCTACAGAGCTGCTCACAAGTATTGAAGAGTACTTGATGTATGCTGAGGTGAGGCAATACCTCTCTCTAGTGCAACCCAGACATCCTCTATGGGATTCACATCGGGAGAGAGAGCAGGCCACCCAATGCGTGCAATATCTTCCGTTCAAAAAAAAAAAAAAATCATTGGCCTCCCGTGCTCTATAAGGTAATTATCGTCCATCAATACGAAGACTAGGCCCACAGCAACTCGCAACAAGAGCGCATGAGATCCGTAGATCACCTCACGATACCTGACAGCAGCTAAATTTTGCTAATTCCCCCGTCCAATTTCATGAAGAGCTGTTCCATTGGTCAACATAATCCCTGAACACACCATTGGGGATTCTCCTCTATATCGATTTCTTTCGACAATGTTTGGGTCCAGAAATCATGTTCCACGTCTCCTCCAGATGCGAATCCGTCGAGAATCATTCGCCAGACCAAATCGGGACTCATCTTTGAAAAGAACATTGGCCCACCGTTCGACCGTCCAGGCGACATGTTGACGTCTCCACTCTAGACGTTCACTTCTGTGGAGACACGCCAGAGGTAAACAGGTAGCAGGACTCCACAATGAACGCCCCTCTGCTGAAGCCTTCTGTACACCGTTTGCCTCGATACAACACGACCAGGTGATGCTGCGAGGTCAGATACCAGTTTCAGTGCAGTACTAATTCGCTACCGTTCTGCCCTTACAGCCAAACAACGGTCCCCTCTTGGTGCCACATGCTTTCAGCGCTGTCCTGGTCTCTGGGATACAGTTTTGTTCGAAAGACTGTGAATTCTATAGTTAAATCGGTCGTTTCAGACTAACTTACCTTCAGCCCTCTGTCGTTAGAGTGACAGATGTCTTGAAACTGGACGGCATACGTTTCTGCGAAGTCAAATACTCTTTCTGGAAGTAATTCCCCACGATGTGGCTAGTCATCACCCGGCAGGTTAGCCGAGAGTGCTAATGCACTGCTTCCTGGACTCGAGTAGGAGCGCCGGTCCCGGATCGGATCCTCCCGGCGGATTAACGTCGTGGGCCAGTATGACAACCAGCCTAGATGCTGCTTGTAGGCGCTTTACCACATCCCCGTAGGTGAATACCGGGCTTATCCCCACATCCCCCCTCAGTTACACGATCCGCAGACATTTGAAACACGTTCGCACTCTTTCATGGTTTACGCTAGACGCTGACAGCTAGGGTACACTGATTCCGTACCGGGGGGTATGGGGTGGCGGTAGGAAGGGCATCCAGCCACCCCTTTAAATTAACCATACCAACTCCAACTGTACCAATGCCAACCCTGCAAAAAGTACTGGACAAGGCACAAGTAAAAGATGAAGTTGTGGCTAATCATCACAGCCTGACAAAAAAAGTCGAATACAGAGAAGACGTGGTCGGGTGTTGCGTTTTTCCACCATCCTGGATTACCTTCGTTGGTGACTACAGCTACTACCTGTGGAGAAATCCTGACCCCCAGTGTTTTGAAGAGATTCGCCGGAGTTACTCCTGACGTCACGGTGTGTGGAGCCATAGATTATGACTGCAAGACACGGCACAAACGTTACGTCACTGACATTCTGCGTCGTCCTATGTCACCTTTCACGCGACTGTGTCATGGAGCCATTTTTCAATGGAATAATACTCGTCCGTGCATGGCCCGTGTCTCTGAACTGTGTGCGTGATAGGTAGTACCGTGGCAAGCAAGATTCCTAGATCTGTAATCAATAGAACAAAAATGGGACTAGATTGGACGTCAATTCCAATCCATCGCCAGTGTGGAAGATATAGAGGATGAGTTACAATAGCTGCGTGCCAGATTTCTTCAGGAGGAGGGAGGGGGGGGTGGGAGGAATAGAACAGTTTTATGAGAGTCTTCCCAATTGAATCAGTGCACGCATCCATGTCACAGGTGGTGCAACGTCATATCGACAAATATACTCATACTGTTAAGTTTTTTGAACATTTGACTTGACTTTGTAGTAATGACTGAAATATCATAACAAGCCATCTCAACCCGTGAAATTTTATTTTGTTTCTTCGTCTTTTTCTGGAAGTTTAACTTTTTTTGTCACCCAGTGTACATTTCGATACCCTTTATTCTACTAGTTGCACTCCAGCAAGGTATGCAGGAGCGTTTCTGTGTGAAGTTTTGAAGGTAGGAGAGAGGTATTGACAACAGGTGTGAGGATGGCTCACCAGTCCGCACTGGACAGCTCAGTGAGTCAGAGAATCGAATGTAGATGATGACGTTCAGGGTTCGAGTCCCGGCTCGGTACTCAGGAAACTTTCAACCCACATGACTGTTGCACTGCATTTCTTCATGCCTCATTATTCCTACACATTTCTCTTACATGACTGGTTACATTTAATATAATGATTTGTTAAACACGTGATTCTCATCACTATCATCGTCACCATCACCATCATCGTCGTCAGCCATTAGATATTCTTTGTTGGATAAGTGCCCCCCACAGTTTTGCGTCTACACTTAAGAGTGGCTACATGTCCGGCACATCTCTTTTAATTCGCGTTAGGGTTATTATTAAGTCTGGCACTGCATCTTGTTCTCCTATACATTTGTCTTTCTCCTGTGTCTCCTCGTAATTCCTGATCTCGCGCTGGCCATTACTGGTACACAATCCCTCGCATTTTGAAATGAAATTCATGTTAAGAATCCGTAACTCACTGTCGCAAGTCAGAACTGCCAGTGTAGACTGACTGTTATCCTCCAGTTTCAGACACATCGGAATATTCATTTTAAAACCATTTTATGTTTAACAGTAGTACTGTAGCGTATATAATAATTTATTACGATGTTCATATCCCCGTTTATCCCTTGACTGACATCTTGAGTTGTGATTAATTAGTCTCAGATGGTAAAAGATATCGCCTTAGTTCTTTCACAGCCCAACAGACGGAACCTTTGTCCTTCATGCGATGTCTGTAAAGCATTAGTTTAATTTGAATTCTTGACTGAGATGCACAAGAAAAAACATGAGTGCAGGGCATTGTCAAAGTAATCCAAAACTTATAGCGTGTTATCCTCTTTTGTACAAATGACTGATTTCCCCTATATTTAGACGCAGCGACATGACTCATTTCTCACCAAAAACGCGAAGCGTAAGCTGAAATAACGTCTCTTCTTATATATCTCAGTCAAGAATTCAAAGTAAAGTAATGCTTTATGGATACTGTATGAAGGCAATGGTTGCTTCAATTTGGCTCCTGAAAGAACTAAGGTGATATTTTTACCATCAATGTATAATGCCAACCACGCTCTTAATTAATATATTACACTTCCAGTTAAGCTATCTGAAGGTATGAAGTCTTATAAAATATGTCAATGGAATATCATATTGTCACGTATTAAAGAGACTGAAATTAAAATACTGTCCTATGCTTTTTTATATACAGATTATTGAAGCGAGGTTTATGAGAAACCGGGGAGGGAGAAAAACTAAGGCCATATACGAAGCGATTGTAAGTGCAATGTTTGCTGCATGCAGTTGTTTTAAAAGTAATACGTTCAGGTAAGGAAAGGTTAAAAATAATGAAAGTTACCATGTTCTAAGATATTTCTAAAATTTTAAAACGTCTTAAAGAATAAACAATATGAAAAAACATGCATGTGGCTGTCATATCAAGATCCAGAGACTTGGTATGTCTAATTTACCATTCACAATGAAATTATATAAAGAAATAAAAGAATGAGTGCACCAAACTAGCGGTCTTATCTAAAGTTTTCCTTAATGCTTTGCTCAGTTCCCCAGAAACAGAAAGAATTGGTGGAGGACAAAGAACCGCTCCCCAGACAGAAGTTTCATATATTTAAAAGTTAATTAAAATATAAAGAAGATGACAAAACAGATGTATAACAAATGAAGTTTTCTTTGTGAAAAAGCACACAGGTGGAAAATGTTCATTTTTAAATCTTCACTGATGATTTAATATTACTGTTGAAATATAATGACTGATGATAATACGAATTCTGCCATGGTGTAATGTTCGTGCTGGTGACACATGAAAAGATAATGGTCATGATGAAGCTGGATTCTTCAGTAAGTCTATGCAGCCCTGCGAAACCGCAGGTAGTGATGTGGGGGAAGTTAGAGGGATAAAATAGAAGGATGAAGTGAGGTGTTGCGTTCTGACTTGGGTTGGAAAGAGGGTTATATCTCGGAACGGATTTCATAGTTGGGGAGCGGGAAATTCCGGTAGGTTAGGATTGATAAGGTGTGAAGGTGGGTGGGAGGTATAACATGGAAGTAGTGGCGCAGCAGGGTACTATGGGTTTTGCAATTAATGTATTGGATCCAAAGGTACTCTAGAAAGAGAAAGAAGTGGTAACAGGATGCAAGATGTTTGTAGGGAAAGACAGGCGGATGCGGAAGAGGAAATGTAATGCCTGTGTTTCCAGGATTTCTAGGGAGTTGTAGGGTTAAGGAGGGGCGGATATGCAGGTAAGAGTGACATAGCTGAGGATGGGGCTGTTGAGAGATTTATAGGTGTGGACTACGGCTGAAGAAAGTAGACACAATGTGCACTCCGTTAGTGGTTTTAGTCTGTTGCAGTTTTTGTTTTGGATAGTAAGAAGGCTTCTATTATACACTGTAAAACATAAAAAATAAAAACGTGCATCTCGAAGGTATTATCCAAATGGCACGGAACTTGGTAGATGTGATGAACATGTACAAGCAAACAAATGATTACAAATTTTAAAAAAACATTGACTGATTTATTCAAAGGAAAGAGCTTCACTAATCGAGCATGTCAATAACGCGTTGGTCCACCTACGGCCCTTAGGCAAACAATTATTCGGTTGTCATTGATTGATACAGTTGCTGGATGTCCTATTGAGGGATATCGTGCCAAGTTCTGCCCAAGTGGCGCGTTAGATCGTCAAAATCGTTATCTGGTTAGACAGCTGTGCCCATAACGCTGCAAACGTTTTCAATTGGGGAGAGATCCGTGGCCATGCCACTGGCCGGGACAGGGTTAGGCAGGCACGAAAAGAAGCAATAGAAACACTCGCTGTGTGTAGGGGCGCTTCATCTCGCTGAACTGTAAACCCAGGATGTCCTTACTATGAAGAGCAGCAAAATGGGGTGTATGATGTCGTCGATATACCACTGTGCTGTGAGTGTGCTGCGGATGACAACCAAAGTTGTCCTGCTATGAAAAGGAATGGCATTCCAGACCATCACTCCTTGTTCTCGGGCCGTATGGCGGGCGACATTCTGGTTGGTACATCACTGCTGTCCGGGGTATCTCATTAACTGTCTTCAGTCATGAGCCCCGCTTCAAACAGAGCTCCGATACCAGCCCGCAGCCGGCCGCGATGGCCGAGCGTTTCTAGGCGCTACAGTCTGGAACCGCGAGACGGCTACGGTGGCAGGTTCGAAACCTGCCTCGGGCATGGATGTGTGTGATGTCCTTAAGTTTAAGTGGTTCTAAGTCCAGGGGCCTGATGACCTAACATGGTAAGTCCCACAGTGCTCAGAGCCATTTGAGCCATTTTGAACCAGCCCGCACACGGCGAGAGTTTCTGCTGCTTGTCTTCGTGCTTGGCAAACTCTACCTTGGTCAGGAAGGTTGCCGGATTTCTCTCCAGTTGAGTCGGTTGGAGTATGATGGGAAGGGCTATCTAGGGAACTCGGGATTCTGACGATCTAACGCGCAAGTTGGACAGAATTCGGCACCATATCCCTTAGGTGGGGAGTCCGCAACTCTATCAATTAATGCCAATCCCAAGAAATGTTTGCACATGAACACTTCATTGACTTCCTCAGTTCGTGAAGCTCTATCTTTTGAATAAATCATCGAATTTTTCTAAAACTGTAACATAGCTTTCTGTCGAGAGTTAGTGCTGAATACTTTACTGTGTCAGTCTGAAGGATGGGTTTACTAAAAACGCTTGCGTTTGTATACATAGTGAGCGATTAACATAACCATAACAAGAAACATTAAAAAAAGATGTGTCATTAATGAAGTAAGCATAGCCAGAGAATGTCATTAAGAGGAACCTGTCGTAAAAGTTATAGAACTAATGAAATGATAGCGTCAATTGATATTAAAATTTTAAGATAAAAATACATAATATTCTTTTTAAATGAACACATCACCATTTGACTGTATTGTTGTTTATTTAATTACGACCCAGGTTTCACTCTTTTATGCCATTTGCAAGTGATTGACTTTGAAAATACCATAAAATGCCGAAACCATGGTCATAATTAAATAAACAACAATACAGTGAAATGGCGGTATGTTCCTTTAAAAATTATTGTGCTACTGTTTCTCAGCAACATATACAATAAAACGTATTTACACAAGTGCGACAGTTCCTCCACTTAGCTGTGAGGTTACGCTGTAGAGTGGGTAGAGCTGGTCTTGCCAGTGTGTTTAGCAGCTGTTTCAACACATGGCCGCTACACTCATCCACGTGCCGACTCCCTCCAAGTCTGTTCTTGTACACATCACTGGAGGGCCAGAGCGTCTAAGCGTCTAAAATACTGATCATGCATGATCATGTTGTGTGTTGAATTTGAAGTTCTTCATAACATCTAGCGTGCGCACTACTTACCTGCTCTAAGTAAACTTAAAGTTTCTATGGAGGCTTTCAACACTGTGTTTGCGTTCAACCAAGTGTTAATCGAAAGGTGAAAAATGGTTCAAATGGCTCTGAGTCATTAGTCCCCTAGAACTTAGAACTACTTAAACCTAACTAACCTAAGGACATCACACACATCCATGCCCGAGGCAGGATTCGAACCTGCGACCGTAGCGGTCTCGCAGTTCCAAACTGCAGCGCCTAGAACCGCACGGCCACTTCGGCCGGCTCGAAAGGTGACTTATTACAAAATCCCGTTCGTTTTGCACTATCTTCTCACAAATATTACACTTGATTTGGTATACTTGGTAAAGTGATTATTCTATTATTAATGTTGTACCGTGATTGGAATTTGAGCGGTATTTCAGTCTGCAAATATAATTTAACTTCGCTGTTGCGAAAATATTTTACAGTCTGATCGGATAGCTGACAAATATGTCACAAGCATATACTTCATCCTTATTGTAGATTTTACTTAGTTCGACTACGGCCTTGTTCGCCAGGTGCTATAGTTTCTCATTACTCATCTTTCACAGTATTGCCATATGACTGATTCAGTACCCGTTGTTTATTGCTATTTGTTTTAAGATATGTAATTACTGAATTATTTCAGTTTTAATTAATGATAACTTGAGTATCCGAGTAACCATCGCATCAAAACATGATTTCGTGTGGTATTGGTGGTAGCAGGATTGTGCATTAATAATGGCAATGGTGGTACTACTTTTTCTAAAAATTAATATTTCATTTTTGCGTCTAAATTTGCTTAATGTCAAATATAAGAAATTGTCGCTGCATCTGTTTCAGCTTTGAAATTTATCTTTGAGTGCGTTGCACTTAATTTGTCATCAAAATTGTGAAAGTCGTGTTGATTGCCTTTGAATAATATGACTGAGTCGTCAACATAAGTTTTTCGATGTTTTTAATATAAAACTTCTTTCGTTTTTTAGAGAATTTGTCAAATAACTTTCTTTCTAGATAGTTTATAAATGTATGTTTCAGATAGGCTATTTACCGTAGCTAAGCTGTCAGATTCTGATATACATTTGTCATGAAATTTGATATAATGAAAACCTAGAAGCAACTGTACAAATTTTATTAGTTTATGTGGTTCACTGGTACTAATTGCAACGCGGGGCAGTACGATTCTTGTGAGGAAAACATCTCAATTGCAGACACATTCACCGTTCGTTTCCGGGTGTATACGAAGCTAACGCAATGTCGTGTCCAGACGTTGTAAAATGGTGCCAACGTTTTAGACGTGCATGATGCTAGGAAAGCCATCGATATTGACATCAACATCGACCACAGACGACAGTGTCCTGGCAGACGAGGAGGCGTTTCGTAGAAATTTCTGGTTTCCCGACGACGAGAATGTTCACACAGCGCTATTCGAATAGCTACGTGACCAAGCAACGGATTTTTATCGTCGATGAACTGAACGATTGATAGCAAGTTCCAGCCTTTGTTTACAGAGTCTCTGTGACTATTTTTAAAAATTGCGTGATGTGTCTCTCTCATTTCGATATTTGGTACAGTATTCAAAAAGGTTAGTTGTCCCACTATAACGATGTATAACTCTCGTTTTTAGTTCCTTAGTACCAGCCGTGTCAATTGAATTTCCTGAGGAAAAAGGAAAAAAAGGTTCCATATCTCAGTTGTTTGTTGAAAGTGACAGACTAAACTACATTATGTTTTTTTGTTTTTAATTCGTCTACATCACCTATGACGCGTTCTGGAAATGAAATTTTACTAAGGCTCTTCATTTGTCATTATCGGAAGTGTGTTTTCGATAATTAATGATATGACCGGTTTGCAATCCCCAAAGGTTTGGTAATTCCTGCTTGTTGTGTGAGAATGCAATTTTCAAATCTTAAGAACTACTTAATCTTACATTTTCAGTCTTCTCAAAACTTAATGATAGTCCGTTTGCCTTCAGCACTCTCATTCACTGCTTGCTCAATACGAGACGTGCTACTAATGAAACGGGATCCTCCAGTTTTCAGTTACTCTGCTTGCTGTTGTAAGCCTACACTGAGACTCATAAAGGGCATCTACTTACGATGATTTTATCCCTTGATCGTATGTTTACAGCGCCAGATTTGGGGAATAATAAACCTCAAAATCAAAACGAATGTGTCCAAGGGAGACGGTTGGAGTCATAGCCGTCTTTGTGAATCATAAATTGTGGCAACCTGAATTTACAATTTTTTTTTAAATTTCTTAAGAACATTGGCTATTACTAGTCCCCGTAGACAACAGTTCATAGGCTGTTTTACAAAGAGTGGCCGGCATTAAAGCTCGATATAGTCACCACTTGGAGGTGAAGACTTACGGTAACTGAAATGAAATGATCGGATAGCATTGTTGGCCGGGAAGCCCCTTTAGGGGGAGTTCGGCAAGTCCTGTTTAGTTGGCGCCACTTCGGCGACTTGCGAATCAATGGTTTAAACATGTTCTGGTGAGGAAACAAAGACTGTATCACATAATCTCACTTAATCCCATCTCGATAAACATGACAGAATGCAGGTTGATGTATAGAGAGTGGGCGGGGGTAGAGAGAGAGAGAGAGAGAGTGTGTGTGTGTGTGTGTGTGTGTGTGTGTGAGAGAGAGAGAGAGAGAGAGAGATCAGAACGAAAAACTCCACGGGACACGCTTGTGTAGGCAAATCAAGAAAATACAAGAATTCACGTAACCACCAAGAAATACGTTTTATCATCAACATAACTAAAAAAAAAAAACACGTTATATTATGGCCTGACGAGGCAAAGGAATTGTATATCTGCCGAACTACTCACTGACTGGCTGCAAGTACTGTGTGGATGCAGACGTATAATGGGCTGACACAGCTCAGTGTTCAAAACATACTGGTCTGTTTGACACAAAAAATGCTCTTCCTAACGAAAAGTTGCGCATACTGTTTCATTGGGATTCAGGACGCCACATTATTCGAGAACCCTCTATGAAATGCACATGCTACTGGCATCAGAGACATCACTATCAACACAACTGTTAGCTTCTGTCCAAACTTGAGTGCAGGGTCACGAGGACTTATTTTTGGTATGTTGATAAACTAGGTGCTTTCACTAATTTCTAGCTCTACATACGCATCATTTGCACAAAGGACAAAATTTGCGTTTTCTGACATTGCTCTTGACAAATGATTTCTGTGTATGAGAAACCAGACAGGACTCAAAGTATTTCAAGTGACATTGCTTCAGGGTCAGTGGATAAATCGCTGTGATCAGCATGTAAGTGATACGCATTCATTTCGAACATGTACACAACATAAAAAGCGTGACCCTGTTCTGATTCCTGTTCTATAGTTCTACTTTCCCAAGAGAATGTCAGTGCAAAGGCTTTTCCAGATGAATGGTAATAATTTCTAATTTATCGATTCTAGTATAACATCTGTACCGTTAAGCAAGACTCTTTTGCAGTCTAACCTCTTTGCTACTAAAAGTGTTAATAAAGCTCTATTTTATATGATCTTCTCGAAGAAATTAGTCCTGCCGTCAACGATTGTGACATTTGGTATCTTAATTCATGATATGTCATAATCACGATCATCATCATTGTCATTAGCCTTTTCTATCATCAAATGGTGTTTCGTCTCTAGGTACTGAACTCAGGATGCGTGTGCCACTTTTTCCATGCGCAAGATCGTGGGCGGTATTCAGCCAGTTGAGTCCAGCGATCTTCCGCAGATGTCTGTCCCATCGGTGTCACGGTCTTCCTTGTGGTGCATATCTGTCTTTGGGACTCCCCTCCAGCATCGCCATTCTTCACCGGTCATCATTTCTTCTGACATGGAGGTCAGTTGTCATTGTTACAAACACTGTCCTCTCGGGGATGTCCTTGTCTGCCCTTTTTTGTTTAGATTAGTTTATATTAGTACTTGTTCCATAGATCATGAATAAGACACTTCGTAATGATGTGGAACGTGTCAGGTTAATAAAAGGTGTCTATACAAGATGTTACATTACACAAAATATTACATGACCCTTAATATTTTTTTGGGGTGGAGGTTGGGGAAATTACCCACTAACTATATCCAAAACATCTAATGAGTAGAAGTTGTTGCCATTCAGAAATTCTTTGAATTTCCGTTTAAATGCTATATGGCTATCTGTCAGACTTTTGATGCTATTAGGTAAGTGACCGTAGACTTTTGTGGCAGCATACTTTACCCCCTTCTGAGCCAAAAGTTAGATTTAACCTTGAGTAGTGAAGATCATCCTTTCTCCTAGTGTTGTAGCCACGTACACCGCTATTACTTCTGAATTCGTTCGGGTTGTTAATAACAAATTTTATAAGTGAATGTATATGTTGTGAGGCTACAGTGAAGATCCCTAGCTCTTTAAATAAGTGTCTTCAGGATGATCTTGGATGAGCTCCAGCAATTATTTTGATTACACGCTTTTGTGCAATGAACACTCTTTTACTCAATGACGAGTTACCCCAGAATACGATGCCATACGAAAGCAGAGAATGAAAATAGACGTGGTAAACTAATTTACTGAGATGTATATCGCCAAAATTTGCAGTGACCCTAATTGCATAAGTAGCTGAACTCAAACGTTCCAGCAGATCTTCAGTGTGTTTTTTTCCATTTCAACCCCTCATCAGTGATTACACCTAGAAATTTTGCATATTCTATCTTAGTTACCGATTTCTGATCGAAGTCTATATTTTATTAATTGGCCATTTCATTTACTGTGTGGAACTGTATATACTGTGTTTTGTCAAACTTTAATGAGGATCACTTAATGATTTTCTGAGAAACATCGTTTACAATTTCATCAGTTAATTCTTGTCTGTTGGGTGTGATAGTTATACTTGTATCATCGGCAAAAAGTACCAGCTTTGCATCTTCGTGAATATAGAATGGCAAGTCATTAATATGCCGGGTGATCAAAAAGTCAGTATAAATTTGAATACTTAATAAACCACGGAATAATGTAGATAGAGAGGTAAAAATTGACACACATGCTTGGTACGACATGAGATTTTATTAGGGAAAAAAACAATGTTCACAAGATGTCCGGCAGATGGCGCTGGACAGCAAAACGTCAGTATCTGCTACCGTGACGGGTGAGAGGCACGCCGATATGTTACAGAATCGCATCATCACCAGCCTGGCTGATAAACACGTTCTGGAATGTACGATGTTTATGCAGGATGGCGCTCCACCCCATGTTGCTAGACGCGTGAAAGATCTCTTGCGCGCGTCGTTTGGTGATGATCGTGTGCTCAGCCGCCACTTTCGTCATGATTGGCGTCCCGGGTCCCCAGACCTCAGACCATACGATTATTGGCTTTGGGGTTACCTGAAATCGCAAGTGTATCGTGATCGGCTGACATCTCTAGGGTTGCTGAAAGACATCTGACGCCAATGCTTCGCCATAACTCCGGACGTGCTTTAAAATGCTGTTCACAACATTATTCCTCGCCTACAGCTATTGTTGAGGAATGATGGTGGGCATATTGAGCATTTCCAGTAATGAACATCATATTTGCTTTGTCTTACTTTGTTATGCTAGTTGTTGCTATTCTGATCAGATGAAGCGCCATCTGTCGGACATTTTTGAACTTTTGTATTTTTTTGCTTCTAACAAAACCCCATGTCATTCCAAGCGTGTGTGTCAATTTGTGCCTCTCTATCTACATTATTCCGTGATTTATTCGGTTTTCAAATTTATACTGACTTTTTGATCACCCAGTATGTTAAGAGCAGCAGACTATCCAAGACTGAACCTTGTGGCACCCCATTCTTGATTGTTCCACGGTTTGAGAAATCAACAGTTTTTTGCATACTATGTGAACTGCTACCCTTGCAAACGCCAACATACCTGTAGACGTGTCCGTGTCCTGCTCTGCAGTTACGCGTTTCCGTTGTATGCTCATGAAGTCTCCATGTCTCACAGCCATAGGCCAATATGGGAAACAATTTCAGCGCCGTGTTTGACCTGGAAATAGTTGAATGTCTCCCTAATGCTTGCCAGTTTGGCTTGTATGGTACGTTATTATTACCATTAACACCTTGCTCATGTGTGAGCTGGTTGAGCTGATAGGCAGACGGAGGAGTGAGAACATTTTTAGGACACGCCCGTGTTTTCCCTTCGGTGTCCACCCCTCGGCCGGTGCCTGGCAGTGTGGACTGCCGCGGCCGCTGCCAGATTCAGCCACCACCGGCAGCCGCCGTCCCTCGGCGCGGCTGTCGCAATGCGGCGAAGCGGTGCAGCGCCTGTTCCCTGCTCCACCACAGCCTCCTAGCCCGTCTCTCTCCCTCTCTCCCTCTCTGCCTCCCCCACACTCTCCAGCTGAGCTCCGCCCACGCGGCAGCCTCCACTCTCCAGACCCCCTCCCCTCCACCGCACAGCGCGCGCACACACACCGCACGCACACAACACACGCAGCCACAGCCGCCCAAACTCGATACCACCGCGGCGCAGGCCGGCACTCCCTACTCCACCTCCTCACCCACCGCCATCATCTCCTTCTCCGCTTGTCCTCTCTGTCTCTCGCAAACGCGCTCTCATCTCCCTCCACTGCTGTCCGAAAGAGAAATCTCGTTTTTTAACATCCGGCATTCTTTCCTTTGTAAGGCACATGTCGGCTTAAGGATAAACCTGGAAAGTATTTCCATCTCTCATCTGTCGCAAATCCATTTATGTGACGCTTGACGTGGCGCTTCTTGCAACTGCAGCAGCTTCCCCCCATCCTCCGTGCGCATTATCATAAGTGACGAAAGCCTTTCCCTGGTACAAAATACGAAACACACTGTTTCTTAACAGGCCTCTGAGGGTACATTATTTGAATGAATGGAATCTCTTCTTGCTGCATGGGGAAGGCTTTTCGCAATTGAGATAATGTATATACTGCATATAAAAATTACACAGAAACTAAACGGGCCACAAGTTTGGAGATACAATCATTTTTTTTAATTTTTCTCCTTTTTCTGAAGTGCCACTCCTATTTCTTTATATAATAATAATCTGACGAGGAGCTCTTTACCACGGTGCCATGCAGATTCGCTGAATTTTGCTGGTCATTCCGCAAGGTTCCTTATTTCACACTTTATTATTGTTATTTGTTTAACTCCAGAGTGTGTCCCACGGATATGACAGAAATGATCGCCGGCCGCTGTCTACTAAAAATAGGCTCTAAAATGTATACCAAGAGTGAGTCTTGTTCAGTAGAAGAGATGCTTCGTCGACCTGTTCGTGCAGATGGTTGTTGTCTTGCGAACGTCCCCATCTGCTGACTCGGGGATCGAGACGTGGCTGCACGATCCGTTACTGCCATGCTTATAAGATGCCTGTCATCTCGAATGCTAGTGATACGAGGCCGTTGGGATACAGCACGTCGTTCCGTATTACCCTTCTGAACCCACCGATTCCATATTCTGCTAACAGACATTGGATCTCGACCAACGCGAGCAGCAATGTCGCGATACGATAAACCGCAATCGCGATGGGCTACAATCCGACCTTTATCAAAGTCGGAAACGTGATGATACGCATTTCTCCTCCTTACACGAGACATCACAACAACGTTTCACCAAGCAACGCCGGTCAAAACTGTTGTTTGTGTATGAGAAATCGGTTGGAAACTTTCCTCATGTCAGCACGTTGTAGGTGTCGCCACCGGCCCCAGGCTTGTGCGAATGCTCTGAAAAGCTAATCATTTGCATATCACAGCATCTTCTTCCTGTCGGTTAAATTTCGCGTCTGCAGCACGTCATCTTCGTGGTGTAACACTTTTAGTGGCCACTAGTGTATTATTGTCCGTGTCTCGAGCCAGAACCGTGCTACAGTGTTTTTAGGAGCATTATATTGAACTCGCGTTGATCTCTAGGCAATCAGATTTGTCTGGTGTAAATCCCATGGGACCCATCTGGGTCGCTGTTGGGTGCCATCAACGAGTACGCAATTCAGCGATCAGTTATTTACGTGAATTACATGACCTGTGCGTAAACATGTACCTCCACAAACTTACCAACAAACTGTCGGATCCCTGATACGCAGAATCGGTGCTGTATTTTGATCAAAAAACGAATAAACAAGCTATTAGGCATGTTGTCATAATGTTTCGGGTCATTAAACTAATAAAGAAAAATGGCAGAAAGAGGTAAGAGTTCGCTATGTGTGGGAGTGTGTATCTTAACGAGTTTCACTTAAAATAATCATAACTCTGAAATTTTTGTGGTAGTTACCACAAAAATTTATATACATACTTCTTATTACCTGGAAAAAATGTAGTTGGAAAACTAAATAGTGGGGAGAAGAGATGAGACGGGAAACCTTGGAGCTACTGGAGGTGTATCATCCAAAACTGGTCCTCAACGACTGAAGAACAGTGGCAAAGAATACGAAATGAGTAAGACAGACATGCCTCTGACGAGGGTGGAGACAGGTGTGTGTCACTCAGAAGTATTAGAAATCACTGTCATTAGTGTCGAGTCCGCGGATTTAGGAGCTGCTAGGTTGGCTGCGACAAGTGGTTCTATCAAACGGGTATCTTCAGCATGATGCGTCAGTGGAATGATTGCCTCAAGGCTGACGGCGATTTTGCGTGATTGGCATACCGAAATTGCACTATACAACTTTCGAAAGGAAACTGATTGCCCCTTAGAGTTATCATGAGATAGACAAACGTTGTCAACGTATTGACTGTTAATCGAACGTAACTGTTTCAAAAATATGAAAAGGTTTTTCATAAAGTGAAATTGATACAAGCTTTGGTTTGACGGCCTTCTTGTTTATACTAAAGTTGATTATGATGACGTATTTTAAATGTCATTCTCCATGTTTATGAATAGTGGTTAACAATATTCAGTGAGTCACACGAATGTATATAACTCAAAACACCATAAGAATACAGCTATTTCATATGAACAAACTGAGTGACTATTTACATAATGAGAACAAACTAAGGAACGAAACATATTTTCCCTCTTATTAGATTATCCTTTTCGATCTCCGCATAATGGCCACAGTAGATGCCAATAATGGAAAGAGCGACTTTAACATTTAAGCGTAGATTTTTTTGTGTTGTTTTCTTAGTGTAATTCGAAGATGAAGTTTGTTCCTCGAAACACGTTGCTTTGTTAAATAACGCAATTTAAGTAAATCAACAAATATCTGTGACTGATAGCGGTCATCATTAAGGTAGGTTTGATGCCTTTTGATTATTTTCTAATACAAGACTAGGATAAATATGCAGCCAGGAGACACCGTGTAGTCACAGACTTATTGACGAAAAACTGTTCATTACCTTTGCATCGTCATCGGCAGGTAGAATTTAGTTCAGACACAAAGTGCAGTGGGTAACTGAGCTGTTACGTTACATTGGTTATGTTTTATTTACTGGTCATCTTGTCTTCTTAGCAATTCTCTCACGTAGGACGAGGAAATTCAATAATGAGTTCGCATTTAATTCCCTATTATTAGGGTACTGTCTGGAAGATCCTTACATTCAACCACATTACACGTTTAGTAGAAGTAACAAATTGTAAACACAGGGGCAAAACTTTTACTATATAGTTAATAAAAAAAACTCTCAACGTGGCAAAGATATGAACGCAGATACATTTAAATGCGTTACAGTTTAACCAGTTCATAATTACATTTTACACAATAGTAAGTTTATAAGCATCTCGTGGTCGTGCGGTAGCGTTCTCGCTTCCCGCGCCCGGGTTCGATTCCCGGGGTCAGGGATTTTCTCTGCCTCGTGATGGCTGGGTGTTGTGTGTTGTCCTTAGGTTAGTTAAGTTTAAGTAGTTCTAAGTTATAGGGGGCTGATGACCATAGATGTTAAGTCCCATAATGCTCAGAGCCATTTGAACCATTTCTTGAACTTGTTACAGAAATTACAAGGTTATTGAGAAAAGAAACCAAAAGGTATTATTTACAGTGTTATACGTCTTGTCTAAAGCCACGTATGCATGTTTTACGTTGTTTGTCAACCCAAATTTTTGTATTTTTGAAGCGGTAATATTATGATCTTCGGACGTTGACACTGGATCTTTCCTACTCCTTTGCTCATCGGAAGATAATCACTACTATATTGTCTGCCGTCGCCGGTGTAATGTTCATTCATCCTCAGGTGATGGTTGCAGCAAAAGAAAACTCATAATACAAAGGTGTCTCTGTTGACATGACAACCATGAGCCTAAGATAGCAGAAAATCTCAGCCGAAACCAGTAAGTGTAACGGTAAACAAGAATTATTTTTTATTCAAGGCATTCTCCCCGCACATGGCATCCGATCGGATTGCAGAGGGGTATATTTTCGATTTGAATCGGTGCTAAACTTCTATCACGCAGCACACAACTTATTGTGTGCCGTTTAAGCCACGCATTGCTAACGCGGTCTGTGATTAAGGGAATGAGTGAGGCGTCGGCGGCGATTTTTGTGCCAGGGTACATCAGGACGTTAGTCTTTGACCGATCTGTACAGTCAGTCTCGACAGCGTCCCGTGTTATTTATATTTGTTGATTGGTATTCAGTCTTCTTCGCATTGATGGGTAATGCCGGCAGCTCGAGGCAATTCTTCCGTGCTCCGACTTGTCATTGAAGGCCTTTCTTGTCCCCAGCAGCCAGAAGAACATCGTCAGCATATAGCATTCTCAAGATCTCCGGCGAACGGTCCATTGTTATTATTCTCATCAGACTATGGGGTCCTAGATGTCTTGATCGTGAGTGTTGTTTCTTGTGAAGAGATTACTTTTCTTATGTGATCTTTCCTTGTTTCCATGGGGATGTTAGGCTTTTTTTCTGCCTTTTCGGTCACAGAGCTCGTTATGGATCTCCTTCTGGCTCCTCTACCATTCTCTTTTGTTCTTCTTCCAGGTGCTGCTTTTTCTTTGTTCTTATTAGGTCCTTGTATTTCCTCCGTTCTCGTTGATATTCTGCGGTGGTTGCGCTTGCCATTTGTCCTCTAGTTTTATGTAATGTTATCAATGTCAGTTTTCTTTGCTCATAGCACTTTATGTCCAACCATGGCCTCGCTCTCCTATTTGTATCTTGTGTAATGGCACCATTTATTTTATTTGATTCCAGCCATGTGGCAGCCTCATCAATATTTCCTGCTCGTATTGCTCTTTCTGTCATTTTCTCTTTGATTATTTCCATGTCCAGGATCTTGCCAGGTGTTACATTTCGACTTTCTTCTAATCGGATGGTTCTGTCGTTTTCTATATTTATTTGTACTGGAATGTGCTTACGAATGACTGCTTCTTCCTTTTTCGCTGTAGCGTGCTACAGGGCGGTAAAATAATAGAGCAGTGCGGTTGCAGTCTTTTCACACGAATGTGCATATACAAATGTTGGTTAAAAAAAATGTTATTGCAAATTTTGGCTCTCACGTTAGTCTCAGGGGATGATTTCCACACTTGGTGCATTATTTATACTGTTCCACCCCCGCGCATTTGTTACAGTTTTAAATTAATTATTCACTGAGACATAAGTACAGTTTATGCTAGGGAACGAGAATTAGGCGATTATTATATTAAAATCCGTTTTTCACGACACAGTTCAATCACTGTTTATTAGCGTAGTCCTTTCATTTCACACAATCTAATTAGCACTGGTGAGACGGTTTACAGTTTTACTTTAATAATAATTTGACTCCGAGCCCCCAATTCGAACAGAACCACAAGTCCCACTGTCCTCTTTGTTCTAACAGTTTTGGCGCGAAATCACAGTTAGCCACATGTTCACTTACGACGATGTATACCTCGTAAATCGGACTCACACAAATAATCGTAGCACTTCCAGTTCAGCAGAAATATGCTCGCACGCTTGCACTGTCAAACAATACTCTTTGTCGAAATAAATCGGCATGAAAATGAATTCTCAAAGGAGCACATGGGCCACTCGCAAGTGGGGCTCGCTCGCCACACACCCTCCAAAACGACTGACCAACGACTGACCCCTGCCCAAGATGGCCTCTCGCTTATATACGATATAGGCTCGGATGCCGCCCCCCCCCCCCGCCCCCCCCCCCCCCCGGTTATGCAAGTATCAATCTCACCAGTTAAGGTTACAAGTTTTGATACATACATCCCTCGCCAGAAATAAGTACACCATCGGAAACGCGCTAAAAATTACATCTTATTTACTATGTTACAATAATTTCTACGATTATTGTATCGCCCGTAAATCAAGTTTTAGTTTTTGCAAAATTTTGCCACTTAGCGCAAATTTGTTTGTTTATATCTGTGCTGCAAAGTTTTAACATAGAACTGCATATAGCACCGTTTATAGACGTAATCTATAGCGATCTACACATTGCGCTGCTCAAAATCTTCATATCTATAACAATTAATTAATTATGGGCGATAAATGTTAATAATAATTTGCAAACAATGAAAACTATTGCAAGTTAAGTGTATAGTATAACTTAACTAGTCTAAAATACGTGTGATGCCACCCAAAATATTATATATTGCCGTTCTTTTACGTCATGAATTTTCTATTGAATTTTATAAATAATTTTCCTTCAAACTTTGTTTATTGCTCTTTACGGGCATTATTATTTATGAATCGTAACATATGACTATGGCACTCGATCCGCTATGACGAAACGTTTTTAATGAGTGCTCGCTCATCCCTGTAAGTTGTTATGTACTATTTTTATTAATCTTTTAGTATTCGTGATATTAACCGATTTTGAGGTTACTATCTCGTGACATCAAATAAAGATCGATCTTTCAGAAGGTGCATATTGCTGACCACAATCCACTGCCTCATCGCTCTTCACACTAAGTTACATAGTTTTCGCGTAATGCGCAAAAAACCAACCAATGCCCCAAGCTGCAAGCCTCGTGGAGACATCCCACCGACCATTGCAAATCTCGCGCCGGCGCGCCACGCGCTTCGCGACTCGCGCACCATGTTGCGCGCTCGTTCTCCACAAAGCAGTCCTAGCACACTACACCTGTTCATCTAGTGACGTGGCTTTGTACCGTCACAAGTGGCAGGGCGGTTCGTTCTGATGCCCTTTGCGATTATTAGATCTACTGTGCTGACTCCGTTATGCTCTATGTATGTCCAGTCATCCTGTCTGTTGCGTACTGTGAAGCCCCCGTTTACTAGATATTCCAAAAATTATTTGCATTTTCTATCTTGCCTATTTATCGCGCAATGTAGTTGTCCCGCAATGATTATCTTGTCCTTGCTTCTTCTGTAATCCAAGGCCATCCTACCAGATATATATATATATATATATATATATATATATATATATATATATATATATATATTCTCTCTTGTTTCAGGACAAATTGTATAAAAAATAACGAGCTGTTTTGTTTTCTTCCTCGTAGACGGTTTTCACAGAGAACATGAAAGTTGTACTACTGGCTTATCGGCTTATGACTAGAATACAACTACAGAATCTGAATTTGTAATAACGATAAACAAGGTTCAAAGTCAGAGAGGTTGCGGGTACAAGAGGAGATGGACAGAGGGATGGGAGGAAATCGACACAGAGAGCAGAAAGGAGGAGATGGACAGAGAGAGGGAGCAGAAGGTGATGGATAGAGAGAGGGAGAAGGGAGAGGAGATGAACCAAAAGAGGAAGAGGAGGAGGAGGAGGAGAAGGTGATTAGCATGCATATCCCATATCAATACATATGAGGAACATGTTCTTTCCTTTTCTTACTTTTACATTTAACTTCAATCAGTCACAGCATTGCGTGGCCGTATACAGCCAGTTTTCTACAAACATTGGATGTTTCTGTCGCAATGCTTACAGCATCTAACCAAGTATAGATCACTGTCTTTCCATTCACTTCAGTGTGTGAAAATAGGAGACATCTTGGTATTCATAGGTAGAGAGGTATACCATTTACCAGAGGCTCTCTTTTACTCGCACAAGAACTTGAAGTAATATCAAGTCAATTTTGAACTGGCAGCCTGTACTGAATACCTCGGTGCCTGGACCATTACGGAGTAAGAGGAGTAGCTTACAATTGGTTCGCCTCTTACTTTAAGAACAGAAAGCAGAAGGTAATTCTCCGCAATTTTGAGAGTGGTAGTGATGTTCAGACTCAATGGGGCACTGTTAAGTGGGGCGTTTCCCAAGGGTCGGTGCTGGGGCCGCTGGTGTTTCTTATTTATATAAATGATATGCCTTCTAGTATTACAGGTGATTCAAAAATATTTCTGTTTGCTGATGACACCAGCTTGGTAGTGAAGGATCTTGTGTGTAATACTGAAACATTATCAAATAATGTACTTCATGAAATAAGTTCGTGGCTTGTGGAAAATAATTTGATGCTAAATCACAGTAAGACTCTGTTTTTACAGTTTCTAACTCACAATTCAACAAGAACTGGTATTTTGATCAGACAGAATGGGCATATTTTAAGCGAGACGGAACAGTCCAATTTCCTAGGCGCTTGGATAGATAGTAAGCTGTTGTGCAAAGCCCATGTTAAGATCTTGTTCAGAAACTAAATGCTGCTTTATTTACCATTAGAATAGTATCTGAAATAAGTGACAGTTCAACACGAAAAGTAGTCTACTTCGCATATTTTCATACGCTTATGTCGTATGGTATTATTTTTTGGGGTAATTCTTCTGATTCAGAAAGGGTATTTTTGGCTTAAAAACGGGCTGTTCGAGCTATATGTGGTGTAAGTTCGAGAACCTCTTGTCGACCCCTATTCAATAGTCTGGGAATTCTAACATTGCCCTCACAGTACATATTTTCCTTAAATTTGTTTCTTGTTAGCAATATTAGCTTATTCCCAAGAGTTAGCAGCTTTCACTCAGTTAATACTAGGCAGAAATCAAATATGCATGTGGTATGAACTTCCTTGATTCTTGTGCAGAAAGCAGTGCACTGTTCTGCATCGTCCATTTTCAATAAGCTACCACAAGAACTCAAACATCTTAGCAGTAGCCCAAACGCTTTTAAATCTAAACTGAAGAGTTTCTTCATGGCTAACTCCTATTCTGTCGAGGAGCTCCTGGAAGAGCTGAAAAATTAAGCAAATTCCAGTGTTACATTGTTGATTTTCATTATTTAAACTTACGAATTGTCGCCTGAATACGTTTCTCGTATTTCATTTTATCTGTTTCTACTACCGTGTTATAATTTCATGTATTGACTCGTTCCATGACCATGGAGACTTCCCATTAATTTGGTCCCACGGAACAATAAATAAATAAATTAAATAAAATAAACTGTTGGTGCATACTTGACGTATTGATATCTGGTGAGTGTAGCTACTGCACAATATGGATCTTGTGAGAATATTGGCGCTGGCAGTGTGTCTGTGTGTGTCTTGGGTCCGTGATGGTGGCTGACTTCCAAGTAGTTAAGTTTTTGCGCGCTGCTGTTGACGCCGGAAGTACTGCTGATGTGCATTATTTCGTCATGAAGCTGGTCTGGAAACATATGCTTGTCTTGATGCTGCTGATATTGTGGAAACAAGTTCCGGAAAAGTCTTCTGGAATCTTTTCAAACTCATTTCTTTCAGCTGCTTCAGTCGTTATCTATGCTTTCTTTTTTTTGTCACACATGCGCATGTCACACATTTCGTCCTAAACATCCGATCCCGCCTGCTGTTGCAATGCTATGGGAGAAATCATTGGTGGTAATAATGTAAGGAAATTCACGCAGCTGCTGGGAGTAATCTTTGAATGTGTGAGAAAAAGCAAATAACCTTAAATGAAATCGAAAGTTCATGTGCCATTTACCTCTCAAACCAATATGCACCTAACTATCGCTACTCAGATACTGACAGGTTTGAATGTTACCGAGCCCTCAGTTTAACAGGCCATGGTTGCAAAATACTGACAGGAATTATTTAGAGAAGAATGTAAGGTCTGGCAGAAGCCGACCTCGACGAATATCAATTTGAGTTCTCCTGAAATGTAAGAACACGCGAGGCCATACTGACCCTAGAACTTAGGTTGGAGAAACACAAACCTACTTTCATAGCTGTTGTAGACTTAGGGAAAGCTTCGGAAAATGTTGGCTGGAATAAACTCTTTGAAATTCCGAAAGCACCAGGGATAAAATATAAAATAGAGAGAGCAGTCTGCAGTTACATCATTCGAAAGGCATGAAAGCAAATAGTAACTGAGAAGGGAGTGAGACAGCGTTGTAGCTTCTCTCCGGCGTTATTCAATCCGTAGCATACATTGAGCAAGAGGACAGGAAACAAAAGAGGAAATTGGAAAGTGAATTAAAGTTCTGAGATAGAAATATAGCTTTGCAGTTTGGAAACGACATTGTAGCTCTGTCAGAGACGGCAGAGGGCTTGGGAGAGCAGTCGAAGGGAATGAATTGCGTCTTTAAAAGGAAGTATAAAAGGAATATCGCAAAGTAAAGGATAATGGAATGTAGTCGAATTAAACCCGGTGGCGCTGAGGAAATCAGATTAGGAAATGAGACACTAAAGGTAATAGACGAGTTTTGCTGTTTGGGAAGCAAAATAACTTACGATCACC
Source organism: Schistocerca gregaria (assembly GCF_023897955.1). NCBI lineage: Eukaryota > Metazoa > Arthropoda > Insecta > Orthoptera > Acrididae > Schistocerca > Schistocerca gregaria. Next base: position 780,533,838 of record NC_064921.1, on the reverse strand, counting down.
AAACTAGAAACGATATAAGATAGTGAACTGGTATTATTAGCGAGACGAGTGTTTTTGATACTCAGAAATTTGTTAACATCGAATATAAAGTAAAGTATTAGCAAATCTTTTCTGAAGGTATTTGTGAAAGTACAGCGTGGAAGATAAGTAATTCAGAAAAGAACAGATTAGAAGCTTCTGAAAAGCGGTGCCAGAGAAGAATGTCAAAATTAGATGGACATATTTAATGAACTATTGCGCAGGTACTGTATCGAAACTGGGGAATGAGAAATTTCTGGCTCCACTTGGCTAAAAAAAAAAAAGGTTCGACTGATAGGTCACATTCGGAGGCACCAAGAAATCGTCACTTTGGTAGTGGATTGGTGTGTGGGGAGAAGGGATAAAGACTGTACACAAATAGAAATGCTTGAATACACTAAGCAAGTTCAAATGGATGTAGGTTGTAATGGTTGTATGAAGATGAAGAAGAGAGACTGGCGTGGAGAGTTTTAATAAACCGTGCTTCTGACTGGAGATCACAACAACGACAGATCGCTACTTGTCTGTAGCCTAGTCGGTAGAAATAGAAATTAAGAGGTGATACATAAAACGGCCACACAATGAAGATTTTGTTGGCGCTGCTTGGTCCAAGTAAAACACGTTGGTCACCAACCACACCGAACGTTTCAGTAGTGAAGCAAGCGAAACAAGGTCGTAACTTTAGGACTACCATAGCGGGTGTCACTGCCTAACCTGTCTGGTGGGAATACGGCGTACTTTTATTTGTACGTATCCGCCGGGTATTATCAACACGAAGTAGCAAGTGTGCTATAATGCAGGTTTATTTTTCTTTTTTGAATCGAATGGTTAGTAGCGGAGCACGTTCTGAGGCTACAAGCAGACAACTGTCCTAGGGGTAGATGGCAGGAGAACGCTTTAGCGGCAACCAGGGGAACGTGTATGGCGGGCAGACGGCTCGTTAGGGGAAGACACGCATTACATATGCATGTCGTGGGATGCATCGCAGGCGCTCAACCCCCACCCAGCGTTCACCGCGAGTAACTTCGCCACCTCGCACGGAGGTTTTACATCTCCATCTATACTCTGCGAACTGCTACGAAGAGTGTGGCAAGAGACACATTTCTGTAGTACCTATACAGCTTTTCTTCCCTTAAGTAAGGATTCAATATGTTGTAGTGGATTAATGTCTTGAAAGTTAGTCCCACATCATAACTTGTATCTCCGGCTTACAGCGGGCAGTCACCTTGAGGCGTTTGATGCATTTCCTCACTGCCACCTAACGAACAAAATACGAGCATATGGCACATTGGATTGAAGACTGAAGACTTCCTAGCAAACGGAACACAGATTTCCGTTGTCAAGGAAGAGCAATCCTCAGACGTAAATGTAACATTGGGCGTACCCAAAGGGAATGCTATAGGACCAGTAGTTTTCAAAATATGTGTATACTGATCAATTTCTTCTGGGTGGGCACAATTTGAAGAAAGACATATCGGTAAATAGTGTACTTTGACGACTTGCCATTCACAAGCACGTATGGCAGACGAATTTTAATTGTTGAGGATGATGTATCTAAAAATGTTGTGGTGGACCTGGAAAATCAAAACGAGTAGTGCTTAATAGATTTCAGATTTCTTCTAATACATAAATGACGTAATGAATAGCGTCGGAACTTTCATGAGACCTTTCACGGATGATGTTTTCGTATACAGAGAAGTCGCAGCTGTTAAAAAAAGTTGCGAAATACAGGAAGAGCTGTAGACGATTGACTCTTGAGGCTATGATTATCAGTTCACCTTCAAGAGAAAGAAATGCAACGTGACCATCAATGCTACAGACACGCAGTATTAGCGTTTTGGAAGTGTTGGCATAGAATGTATGTTTTTTCGTCTGGTTCGTCATATACGTAATATCAGAAAGGTAACCTTCTCAGTAACTATATTTTCTGAACTTTGTATTGGAAAATTTTTCACATTAAACAATCGATGTACAAATAATACACGTTCCTTGATTTTTCAATGTTTTTCTGCCCTTTACATTTTGCTCGTTTAACTTTTTGGAGGATTGTATTGGACATAAAACCACATGAGTAAAGATGTCATTTTTAATACACATAGGAAATGCAGAAATTGGCTGTGAGAGGGCATTGATTTAAATTTAAGTCAATGGGGGAAAGTAAGCAATTTGTGTTGGCTCTCCATTCGAACCCAGGACTCCTGCTTACGAAGCAGATGCTCTGACCATTAAGGCGTCCCGGCACAGTGGTCATCGCAGCTGCACGGACTAGCCCAGCACGCCTCTCGTCAAACCCAAATTCTCAACTTATCCACACACTACTGCTGTGGTGCCCCTTGTCCAGTGTCCTCATTACTAGCTGCGCTTCGCCATGTCCCGTAAGAGTACGAGCCCGGTGTGCACATATCCGAAAGAATAGACACCACATAGATATGATGTCATTTTTTTGTGTAAACATTAATCGGACTGTAAATGGTTACAAATTTCAACTTGTCCTTCAGATTACCTACTTTTTGAAGGAATTTGTCAACTTATCCATTAATAAAACAAACTCGTGGACTGGCCCTGGCGTTAAGTCTTCATGGCTTTTCATAAAATCGTAGCAAACGTCCTTAGTCGCTTTTCTTTGTGTATTACTGAGCCGATGCTTTACTTCCAGTTGCTTTGCATATTGCCACCCTAGATTAAAGAACTCATCTTTACTCAAAGGCATAAGATGGCTATCTAATTTCTTAAAAAATTATTATACATTTTTGTTTCCTCTTCATCAATGAATGTTGTCGGAGAAAACTTATTATTTTATAAAACCATGAATCAGCAGGGGTAAGACAAGGCTGCAACCTGTCTCCCCTGTTGTTCATATTATTTATGGATCATATGTTGAAACAAATAGACTGGCTTGGTGAGATCAAGATATGTGAACACAAAATAAGCAGTCTTGCATATGCGGATGACTTAGTTGTGATGGCAGATTCGATTGAAAGTTTGCAAAGTAATATTTCAGAGCTAGATCAGAAATGTAAGGACTATGGTATGAAGATTAGCATCTCCAAAAGGAAAGTAATGTCAGTGGGAAGGAAATATAAACGAATTGAGTGCAAAATAGGAGGAACAAAGTTAGAGCAGGTGGACAGTTTCAAGTACTTACGATGCATATTCTCACAGGATGGCAACATAGTGAAAGAACTGGAAGCGAGGTGTAGCAAAGCTAATGCAATGAGCGCTCAGCTACGGTCTACTCTCTTCAGAAAGGAGGAAGTCAGTACCAAGACTAAGTTATCTGTGCACCGTTCAATCTTTCGACCAACTTTGTTGTATGGGAGCGAAAGCTGGGTGGATTCAGATTACCTTATCAACAAGGTTGAGGTTACGGATATGAAAGTAGCTGGGATGATTGCAGGTACTAGTAGATGGGAACAATGGCAGGAGGGTATCCACAATGAGGAAATCAAATAAAAACTGGGAATGAACTCTATAGATGTAGCAGTCAGGATGAACAGGCAGTTTCGAACTTGTAAGAGGTTTCCCGCCAGTATATCCCTGAAACATGACGAGAAACAAATAAAAGAAATAGACAATGTTATATTCTTGGGATTATAGCTTGATAATGAATTCAGCTGGAGGAACACACCATAGAACTTCTGAAGCGCCCAAAGAAATTTCCATTTGGAATACAGATGTTGTCAGACATAGGTGAAATAAAAATAAAGAAGGCAGCATACTACGCTTACTTTCAGTCCATAGTACGATGTGCGATTATTTTTTGAGGTAACCCATCGAGCCAATTTTAAGTTCTCTAAGTCCAAAAACGTGTGATAAGAATTATTTGTGGTGTGAACTCAAGAACTTCCTGAACTAGCGATATCAACTACTGCTTCCCAATGCTCGTGTACTTATTCCTTAATGAAATTTGTTATTAAAGTATATCCCTTTGTCAAATCAACAGCTCAGGTCATGGAATCAATACTAGAAATCAGAATAATCTTCACAAGGATTTAAATCACTCACTTTGTCCGGAACGGTATCCGTTATTCAGATACACACATTTTCAATAACTTGCCAAAAGCTATAAAAGGTTTAACTTCTAAACAAAATTCAGTTTAAGAGGAGCCTAAAGGATGTATTGTTGGTCAATTCCTTTTATTCCACTGACGAATTTCTAAGGGGAACCTAGTAATGTGTATATGTTATTATTAACATCAAATAATGGGAGTATTAGTACAATATGACTTCTGTATCAATTCAGTACAGTAATCCGATCATTCGAAATAAGTGTTGTAAAATGACTTCCTCCTATTTGATGATTCATGATTACAATAGCCTAAGAATTATTATATGCATCACAGTGTACCGATGATTTAGGTGTTTTGTGGCAAGTTGTTTACCATCTTTAAACGAAAATACGATTAAGATTTTTTTAACTTATCCAACATCCATGAGAACCATTTCAGCTGGTGATCTGTGCAAGATACATTAGCGTATTTGCTTTTCTTTGTAAACATTTGTAGTGTATTGTTGTTTTTTTCTGACATATTCTACATCCTTGACGATCTTCTTACTGTGGATCCATTGGAACTGAAAGTATATCTAATCTAATTTTTATGACCTCTATTTTGCAAGAATAACCCAAAACTGATTTGTCCGACAGAATCTCAATGTACCGTTGTGGTTGTTTAACGTACCTATTATTACTTGGACTAGACGTTGCATCTAAATATACAACAAACTGTAATGTTACTTACTTGCGAAGAAAGCAAAACACTCCATAGTTAGCTCCATCCACCAAAAAACTCACTACGAACGAATAACATCCTGCCATTGTGACAGGCACTGTTGTTTTGCTTCAAAGTCGCGCGAGCGATTATGTTCCTTCGTAGTTGAAACAACGATATTTTTCATTTTTTTAAAATTCATCTGCCTTCTGATTGGTATGATGTGGCGCTCCACCAATTTCTCTGTTGTCCAAACCTCTTCATCCCAGAGTAACACTTGCATCCTATTTGCCGGATGTATTCCAATCTCTGTCTTCTTCTATAGTTTTTACAATCTACAGCTCCGTTAAGTACCTTGTAAATTATTCCGTAACGTCATCACAGATGTCCTGCTATCCTCTCCCTTCTTCCTGTCAATGTCTTCCATACATTCCTTTCCTCATTCCTTACCTTATCAGGCCACCTAATTTTTGATATTCTCCTGTAGCAACACATCTCAAACGTTACTACTTTCTTCTGTTCCGGTTTCCATATAGTCCATGATTTACTACCATATAATGCTGTGCTCCAAAAGTACAGTCTCAGAAATTTCTTCCTCAAATTAAGACATATGTTTGATACTAGTAAATTTTGCTTTGCCAGGAATATTATTTTTGCCAGTGCTGGTCTGCTTTTGATGTCCTACTTGCTCCCTCTGTCATGGTTTATTTTGCTGCCTCGTTAGCATTATTCCTTAACGTCATCTACTTAATGATCACCATCCCGATGTTAAGTTTGTCACTGTTCTCTCTTCTCCTATTTCTCTTTACTTGCTGCCTCGTTAGCATTATTCCTTAAAGTCATCTACTTAATTATCACCATCCTGATGTTAAATTGGTCTCTGTTCTCTCTTCTCCTATTTCTCTATACTTTCGCCTTTCTTCGATTTACTCTCAGACCGTATTCTGTGCTCATTAGATAGTTCAGTCAACAGATCGTGTAATTCTTGATCACTTTCACTGAGGATAGCAATGTCTTCAGCGAATCTTATCATTGATATCCTTTCATCTTTAATTTTAATTCCACTCTAGAACTTTCCTTTTATTCCCGTCATTGCATCTTCAATGTATACATTGAACAGTAGGAGCAGATGACTACACCCCTCTCTTACACGCTTTTTAATCCGAGCACTTCGTTCCTAGCCTTCCGGTCTTATTATTCCCTCTTGGCTCTTGTACGTATCGTATATTACCCGTCTCTCCCTGTAGCTTGGCCCTATTTTCCCTAGAACTTCGAATATCTGGCACCATTTTACATTGTCGAATGTTTTATCCAGGTAGACAAATCCTATGAACGTGTCTTGATTTTTCTTTAGTCTTGTTTCCAATATCAACTGCAGCACCAGAACTGTCTCTCTGGTGTCTTTACCTTTCCTAAAGCTTAACTGGTCATCTAACACATCCACAATGTTCTGAGTTCTTGAATTTCTGTTAACATTTTTTTCTTACTGTTTTCACCGATCATCTGAAGAATTTCTTCTGTTATCCATGGTTTCATCGCAGCTTTTTGACCAATATCTAGGTTGAGCCCTAAATTTCCCTTCTCAGATTTTGTAGCTTCCCTACTACGTTCAAACTTCTGACATCCCGTGCCTCAACTCGTAAAACCTTATCCTTTCGTTGATTATTCAATCTTTTTCTCATTGTTACTTCTCCCTAGGCAATCTCCTACCAGATATCCAATTGGGGAATAGACCGGAATCTTTTGCCAGTGGGAGACCATTATGGCACTTTTTCTGTTCCAGGCCGCTTGTTCCGCATGTTCCGCATCCTCATGCCATTGATCACTGCTGATTCTTACGCCTTTAGGGGCAGTTTCCCACCAGAAGAGCAACCGATCCGTCCGTTTTTCCACACTCTTTGACAATGCCGTTGGTTGAATGAGGGTGAATTCTAATGCTAGAAGTCTTCGACCGCCATTGTTGACGATTTTATTCAACATTTAAGCGTTGGCGGGATTCGCACCCAGGATTGAGGACAGTTTGGATTACTAATCAAAGACGATACCTGTAGGCCACGGGTGTACCCAGATAGGTAATCTTTGGGAAACAGCAGAAAAAACTATAGAAATTAATACTTAAGTTAAATAATCACTTGATGTGTTTATAAGACATTTGAAGGTAATGACCATATATAGGGGAAGGGGACAGAATAAAACCTGCCTGCAGTGCAATTTTGTTAAATTAAATGGAGTTTTAAATCTAAGTTTCGCGTGGTAGTGGAAAAGAAAATTTGTAGTCGCTATTTCCAGTTCCGACTTAAGTATTCAGACGTGGACTTTTAAACAGAAAACAATTAAAATATAAAGAATTGCTCACAGAGCACTGCTTGCTGGAAATTACCATGGGAACAAATAAATGTATCAAGGAACTGTATGATGGAAATTGTAGTGAACGCGCCATGAGGCAAGGAAATTCTTTGCTGCTTCCGACGAGGTGAGAAAAGACGGCGACGTCTAATTTTCGGGAAGATAAAAAATAACATCAAAAGAATCAAGGTCTTACAAACTCTTTGATAATTTTTTTCTTTTTTATTGCGCCAGCAAGGTGAAGACTGCACAACTAATTTGGTAGCCGCTATTAAGGAAAGAAAGCGATAATAAACGACGGAGATCTCGGAACTCTGTGACGTCACCTCATTAGCAACAATTTTGAGTCCCGGCAAACTTACCGTGTGCTTTCTACGGCAGTTAATTATAATGAGGTTCAGTCCGAGTTCTTAAAAAAAATCCCCCAAGAAAAAAAGGAGAGCTGTTGCGTTTCAAAAAGAAAACAAACATTTCTTTAGATCGGTCCATTTTAAGAGCAGCATTCACACGTTCATAATCGTATGAAAATTCAAATAAAGCTAAATTTTTGCTTCACGTCTGATAACGCTTACTTCGTACCTGGATACATGCAGAGTTAGCTATTTGTTAGCATTCTTGGACAATTCACGAAAGCATGTATGGCTACACTACGATATGCGGCGGAGGGTACCTCCGATAACAATATAATTTTGCTCTTTCATTTTAGACTCGAAAATGGTGACTGACAAGAATAGGCGTCGGTTAGCGTCCGTATAAACTCGAATTTCTTCCGTCACTTCACGAGGAGCGGTAGGAAACAAAGTCTCATGACGCTACTTCCAACGGACGCTTTCAGGATTTTTACTGTAACCCTCTCCGTGATGCACGGAGAGTCTCTTCTAGCGTCTACGATTAGAGTTATTTGAGCATTTCCATAATATTCTTACACTGTACGGCAAGTGTTGATCACAGACAGGGGTGTCGTCAGGAGTGTCCCATGGAGTGTCATAGGATCGCTTTTATTTATTCTCTATATATTTAAATGCTCTGACGGACAGGGTGAGCAGCACTCTGCAGTCGTTTTCTGATGGTGCTGTGATGTATGGGAAGGTGTTGTCGTTGAGTAACTGTAGAAAATAACTTAGACAAAAATTTCTTGATGGTGTGATTACTGGCAGCTAGCTCCAAACGTAGAAAAAAATAATGTTAATGCAGATGAGTAGGAAAAACTGTCCGATTCGAATACAGATTTAATATTGGGCTACTTGACACAGGTACGTAGATTTAATATCTAGGCGTAGCGTTGTAAAGCGAGGTGAAATGGAAATAGCATGTAAGAACTGTAATGGGGAAGGCGAATGTCGACTTCTGTCTATTGGGAGAGTTCAGAAAAATATTGATCATCCGTAAACAACAGTACTGCGACCCATTCTTGAGTACCGTTCGAAAGTTTGGGGTCTGTACTAGGTCGTATTAAAGAGAGACATCGAATCATATTTGTTAGAGGTAAGTTCGATCAACACACAAGTACTACGGAGATGCTTTCGGAACTCAAATAGGAATCCCTGAAGAGAAGACGACGCTCTTTTCGAGGAACAATGTTGAGAAAATTTAGAGAACTCTCTTTTAAAGCAGACTACAGGACGATCCTACAGTCGCCAACGTTCATTTCGCGTAAGGATAGCGAACAAAAGGGAAATTCGGGCTCGTACGGAGGTATATAGATAGTGGTTTTTCCCTCGATCTGTTTGCACAGGAATGAAAGTGACTGGTAATGGCAGGATGTACCTCCGCCATGCACAGTACAGTGGCTTGTAGAATATGTATGTAGACGTAGAAGCAGATGTAGATGAAAGAAAGTAAGTCTTCATCGAACATGCTATTCTTCCTTGGATCTACTCTGCCGCTTCTATTATTCCTTACTGATAAGGGTTCCAGACTGAAAAGCAGTTGTCTCATGAATGGATTTCATTTTATTAAGGTTATTAATTAAACTCATCCTACCATTTACTTTATCTACAACTACTTTTTATATCCAATACTGGTCGCTCCAGGAAATTACTTTTATCTATTGTGCGGTTCATGTGCATCCATGTCTATATGATTAGTTTGCAATTCATAATTAAGTACCTGGCAGTGTGTTCATCGAAGCACCTTGTCCGCAGCTCGTGGTCGTGCGGTAGCGTTCTCGTTTCCCACGCCTGGGTTCCCGGGTTCGATTCCCGGCGGGGTCAGGCATTTTCTCTGCCTCGTGATGACTGGGTGTTGTGTGGTGTCCTTAGGTTGGTTAGATTTAAGTAGTTCTAAGTTCTAGGGGACTGATGGCCATAGATGTTAAGTCCCATAGTGCTCAGAGACATTTGAACCATTTTGAAGCACCTTCAAGCTGTTTCTCTAGCGTTTCACTCTCGAACAGCGCGCGGGAAAAACGAATACTTACATCTCCCCGTGCAAACTTTTCTCTGCCTCGTGATGGCTGGGTGTTGTGTGATGTCCTTAGGTTAGTCATGTTTAAGTAGTTCTAAGTTCTAGGGGACTGATGACCTAAGATGTTAAGTCCCATAGTGCTCAGAGCCATTTTGAACCCGTGCAAACTCTGATTTCTCTTATTTTGCTTTGATGATCATTCCTCCCGATATGGTGGGCGTCAATAAAATACTTTCACCATCTGAGAACAAATTGATGATTGAAATTTCGTGGAAAGACCCTGAAATTTTATAAGATCCTGCTGCAACGAAAAATAACTTTGTTTTAATGTCACCCCAATTCTCGTATAATATCCGTGCCATTCTCTGTCCTACTTCGGGATTATATAAAATAAACTGCCCTTCTTTGAACATTTTCGATGTGCTCCGTCAACCCCATCTCTTGAGGATCCCACGGAGCACAGAAGTACTTCAAAAGGGGGGCAGACAAGCGTAGGGTAAACATTCTCTTTAGCACACCTGCAGTCTTTTGTATTATTTCCCTACAACATTATCTATGTAATCGTTCCAATTGAATTTATTCGTAACTGTTATCCCAACGTACTGAGTTGAATCCACAGTCTTCAGAATTGTGTGATTCATCGTGTAACAGAAATTTAGTGGATTCCTTTTAATACTTTTGCGGATGACTTTACACTTTTCATTGAGTCGGCCGGTACTTTTCGCACCATGTAGATATCTCATCAAAATGCAATTTTTATTTTATGATGATTTTTCAAGACGGTAAATGACACAGTTAGCTGCAAACAATCTAAGAGGGGAACTCAGATTGTTTCCTAAATCACTTATGTCGATCAGGAGCACCAGAGAGACTATAACACTTCGATCCGGTTGCATAACTGTGTCGATATTCCATAGCTGCGAAATGTAAGAGTATGGAATCAGTTTTACATCCCCTGTCAATAGCAGTCATTATTTCCTGAGAATAAAGAGCTAGTTGTGTTTCACAAGAACGATATTTGCCGAATCCGTGTTGGCTATCTGTCAATATGGAAAATTTGTAATGTTCAGACACAGTATATCTTCCAGAATCCTACTGCAAATCAGCGTTTGTGATCTGGGTCTCTAAATGAGCGGATATTCTTATTCCCTCTCTTGGATACTGATGTGACTTGTGCAACTTTCCAAATCCCTAGGTGTGGAATTTTGCTATCCAGCGATTTGTAGCCAACAATCTAACTGCAATGTAACAGATCGTTGTGCTTATTTATGCGCAATAAATGAAATTTATATACGTCGAGGGTCAACAGCCACTGCCTGCCCCAGCGGCTGATCCTTTCATGTCATTCTTCTCCATTTTGTAGGCGCTGCAATCTTTCTTTAGACCACGGCGTCATATACGAACAATCTCATCGAGGTTCCACTCTTATCTACCAAATTATATATATACTAGCTAAAATAGAAACAGAAACAATACGAGCCATAGAGGAACTCCACGAAATCGCATCCAAGATCGGACTACAGATATCATACGAGAAAACACTGTTCATGACCACCCATAAACACCCATCACTGCACACAAAATATGGGACAATACTCTTAACAGAAAATTTGAAGTACTTAGGAGAAACAATACATATTACAGGAAGAAATAAGGCATCTAACGAAGAGAGAAGAGCTAAACTAGAGAACGTCTACAAACTAACTTGGAATCACTACTCTAAGAAAGCTATCTCACGAAAGGCCAAGCTACGACACTACGAGACGGTGGTGCTATCAGCAGCACTACATGCAGCCGAGACCACAGTAGTACAAGCACAGACACGAATCAAACAGATAAGGAAGGCAAACGAAAAATACTCAGGAAAACATTCGGGGCCACACAAAAAGACGAGGTACGGATAACGAGGCCAGCTGAAGAACTATACGAACACACAGATAAAATAACAGACCAAATCAGGAAACGAAGACTACAGTGCACATCAGCAGAATGGCACTACGTAGGATAACAAGACAGATCTTGGACTGGGTTAGCACAAGGAAAAACAACGAAAGGATCAATGAAGTGAGAAATGACATGGAACAACTCAACATCACACAAGAAACAATACAAAGCAAAACACTCCTTAGGAACCTAAAAAAAATGTAAATATCTTGTGACTATGGCCTCCCGTCGGGTAGACCATTCACTGGGTGCAAGTCTTTCGATCTGACGCCACTTCGGCGACTTGCGCGTCGATGTGGATGAAATGATGATAATTAGGACATCACAACACCCGGTCCGTGAGAGGAGAAAACCTCCGGCCCAGCTGGGAATCGAACCCAGGTCCATAGGATTGACATTCTGTCAGGCCTAGGAACCTGATAAGAATAAACAGACTACAAGAGACACCACACAACAAACGAACACAATGGACCGAACGACAAGAACACAGCCAGAGGATGAAGGAACACAGGGCGAACAGAAAAAAAGAGAAGCCGAAGACAACACAGGACCTAAAGTGGACCGAAGAACGGAAGCAGAAACACAGCACACGAATGAGGGAAGTTTGGGCACAACGTAAAGAGTAAACAACACGGAAATGGACATGAAGTTTAGTCTAAATGCGCTCTTCAAGGGCATAACACAAATAATAATAATAATAATTACATATAGTAGCTAAGTACCCAACGTTTCCTCTGTATGTATTTATTCCCATTCTATTATCACATTTTCTCCTTTCTGTCCAGCTCCTCTGCCCTCCTGTCTGTCCATCTCCCCCCCCCTCCTCACTCTCTCTCTCTCTCTCTCTCTCTCTCTCTCTCTCTCTCTCTCTCTCTGTCCATCTACTTTCCCATTTCTGTGTTTTCCCTTTCTATTTCCTTGTTCCAGTCTCCCTCTCCATCTCTTCCTCTACTGTCTCTCAGTCCCTCTCTCGATCACCCCTTTCTCTGGTCTCCCTCTTCTTGTTTCCTTCCCTCCATCTCCTCCTCTCAATCCTCTCTCTGCCCTCTCTTCCACTTCCCTTTCTCTGTCCATTTCCCTTTCCCCAGTCGATCTCCACCTCCCTCATATGTGTGTCCATAACAGCTTTCCCCTTCTCTGCCTGCCCATCCCTTTCTGTCCCTTCTCGCTTCACGAAGTCATCCCCAACCAAACAAGAGATGCTGCTTCTTACTCCTACAGTATTTCTTTTCGGCTCCAAGTTTGGCTGAAATCTACACAGCGTTTCAAGAGACGCCTTTACCCGTGACTCTGCCCGAGTACACACGTCACATATACTTCATTTGTTTCACACATAATTGTACACATATTTAACCTGTATCTGTAGCGAATTTTGCCCTGCAGTTTCGTTTTCAAGTGACTTAGTGTTCATGACGTCAGCTATCCTGAATTATGTATCATAAAATGACACATTTTGGTGGGTACATTCAACGGCATATGTGGATGCTGTCTGCAAAATTTGTTGTGACTAGGGTTAGTATCAGAGAAGTAATAAACGTCATGTATGATGTGGCTGTTCACTACTCACATCAGTGTTAACGACGTCGTGTTTACTGAACTGTGTGTTACCATGACATAATTTTTCTGGTACACTCAGTGGTATATGTGAATATTGTCTGTAAACTGAGTGTCAAATGAAGTTATTAGTAAAGAGATAATAGAGTAAAACCCCATGCCTGATGCGGTAGTTTCACTGCATGAGCAGAGAAAATGTACTAAGCGATAAATGTTTTACCTTTCATATTGGCAGCGAGAAAAAGTTTCGTGAAGGTTTGAAACCGTGTGTAAACTTTGTTACAGTTCGCTAAGTGCTCTCATACTAAAATACTGGATGACTAAATTACGGGTATTCGCACTTCGTGTAAAATCTTTCTTTTTCACCCCCAAACACACTCCTACAGTGATTATTTCCAGGTAATAACTGATACGTTTAGTAAGTTCGGTTGAAATCGGTTCAGTGGTGTAGGTATAACCATTTCTTTTTATATATTAGGGTAGAAAACCAGCGTTGCCCAGGTATTGCAAGCTTTTCATATTCTCTCCCTCGCTCAATCCAACTATAAGCCCTATAAGAAAAACGGACAGGACCTTTAACGTAGTTAAAATTTGTACTGGGCTACATTTTTGCTGGAGGCCACAGTTTTCGAACTATTCAGGAAAACCGGGTTAGAAGGCCTGTAAGTTTTCCTTAAATAATTAAAAACTATGACCTCTAGTAAAAACGTATCCCAGTAAAAAATTTAACCACATTTAATTTCCTACAAAGAGGTATTGTTCATTTTTTCCTGTAGGATTAGCATTTCGCACATATTGAGCGAGAGAATATGAAAATTATGTTCATTGTATTTGAAGACATTGTAGGTTGCATGAACCGACAGTTAGAGGCACCTGAATCACCCCTGTACACGACGTGGCATAAAGATTTGCGTGTACAATGTTGTACACCTGACAGTGCAGAAGCGATAATACGGTAACGAGTGATTTTGATTCCGTCTACAGATGTTTCAGTATGCAAATGACATCGGCGTTTTGATAGATGCCGCTAACGACAGAACATAGAGAACTCCTGTCGAGGTAAGAGGGACGAGCTGTTCGAGCACGGAACGAAGGCTGCTGTCGCCACGTGTACCGCGGTAGCAGGCTGACCACTGTGAGGAGGGAGATGGGAGAGGGGGGGGGGGGGGGGGGAAGCTCGGAGTGATGTCAAAGCAGCCCTGCAAACAGCGCTGACGCAAACAACAACCCACGGGTGCTTTTCTTATTCCACCCACACAGTTAAAAGCTCCGTTTTCGCTTTGCGTCAGACTACTCCGTTCATGTTGGCTGCTACAATACACACACACACACACACACACACACACACACACACACTATATAGTGCATGTGTGTGTGTGTGTGTGTGTGTGTGTGTGTGTGTGTGTGTGTGTGTGCGTGTGCAGAGATGTTTTTTTTATTTTTCTTTCATGTTGTTCACAAATTGTAACATCTAAACTTTTCATGCTATTGAAGGCCATAGAAGCATGGTTTTTTCCGAAAGTACTTCTGACCAGAATGTGATTCTGCTAGCTGGAGTCAGAGGCTTTTGAGGTCTTGTGGTGATATTTCCATAGAAACTTTCATGCCCTAAAGCGTATTTCTGTAGAAGTCAAGTACAAATCTTCTTGGATTTCGCTTCAAAAATGCTTTCATAGTCAAATAATTTCCTGAAACTTTTCAACCCATTTTCTTCCTTAAGGGATTTACAAAAAATTGAAATGTACTTTTTATTTCTAACAAAGAAGAAAACCACATGTAACTTTAAAAATGCTTTAGTAGTTTTAAAAAAATGATTTATTAAAAAAATGTTTTCACGCACTATTTTACCCCATTGGTAATTACAGTTACAAAAAGGCTGGAGCACTTTCTTTTTGAGTGAGAAACCAAATAACAATTTTTGTACTGTTAGCTACACAATTGTCTTAATAACGCCATATTTTCGAAAAGCTGTTCATCTCCTTTTTCATCATCTCAGGAGTGAAATCTCGAACAATCGCTTCTTAAACGGTGCCTAAAGTGTAAGATCCACACGCTCTCCAAATTTCAGGTACCTGTCCTAATCAGTTCGGATTGGGCGATAATGAGTCAGTGAATCATTCCGATCCTATTTCACGCCCTTAAGGGACGAATTTCCAAAAACAGTGAAACATAATTGTTTTTTATTTCCAAGGTTCTGTAATGGTGTGGGGAGGCAAAATTGGTGACAGCCGTATGGATGTTGTCATTGTCCAAGGTTGCCTTACGGCCAGACACTACATAGAACAGCTCTTGTTGGACCATATGGTGTCTACTGCGTTTGGTTGACAGCAATGGCAGGGCCCATTTGTTGGACGCCACCTTGTATGACTTGTGAAGCCTAGACACTGAAGTAATGGAATGGCCAGAGGTAAGTTCCAACATGTCCCATCGAGAAGTTTTGGGAAATGCTTGGCCGACGTGTTCGTGATCGTCCTGTTCCATCGAAAACTCTCCAACAACTTTCAAGAGCTCTAACTGAATTATGGGAAAGAACACTGCAGGGTAACCTCCATAGACTCACACAGAGCATGCCACGTAGGTGTCAGTTGGTGATAAACACTCATAGGAAACATACACGTTATTGAAGCTCTCGCCGTCCAATGGAAAGCACCAAGGATAACGGGATAAACGATTTTTTTTTTTTCAGTTTGATTTTGACACTTGTCAGACATTTCTGTTTTTTTATGTAAATGAAAGAGAATGTAAAGATGTTATGTTGAGTACTTAATTTATGTACGATAAAGGCTTGAATTTGTAACGTACCCAGTACTCAATTGTAGCCAAATGCAGTACGCAAATGCCCAAAGCCATGTTTCACTAATTCAGAAACAGTCTGTAAAGCTTGCAAGGGTGTTGAATGATAGAGTGTGCTGAGAAATAATGGTTGAGAAAAAAATCGATACATTGCGCTGTTTCTGAGTTAGTTTGAATTGAATGTAGCCAATCAGGCCGTTGCGCACGCAAATCAAGTTGACTCATAGGGTAGATGATAGGGCACTATACTCTCAGCTCTTGGCTTGGGTTATTACTACCGTTCCATGTCCAGATCCGGAAACGAAGGAAATAACACGTTTGGTGAAGTTGTCTGTGACGGGCTACTTGAATTTGCCAACCAGGAGCCTGAGTGGCTGTCTTGAACGCTAATTAACTCTGAAACATATCAAACTTTTTCTTAGTAATTATTTTTCAGCACAACCTACCAACCTACCTTGCAACACATATGCACTGAAGAACCAAAGAAACTGACACACCTGCCTAATATCGTGTAGGGCCGTCACGAGCACGCACAAGTGCCACAACACGACATGTCATGGACTAGACTAATGTATGAAGTAGTGCTTGAGGGATCTGACACCATGACTCCTGCAGGGCTGTCCATAAATCCATGAATACAACATAGTTGAGATCTCTTCTGAACAGCACGTTGCAAGGCATCGCAGATATGCTCAATAATGTTCATTTCTGTGGATTTAGGTGACCAGCGGAAGTGTTTATAGTCAGAAGAGTGTTCATGAAGCCACACTGTAGGAATTCTGGATGTGTGGGGTATCGCATTGTGGTGTTGGAATTGTCCTAGTCCTTCAGAATAAACAATACACGTGAAGTAATCGGACAGGATGCGTACATACGAGTCACCTGTCGGAGCCGTATCTAGACACGTAAGTAGACCCATACGTAGTCCCACACCACTACAACTGCACACACCTCACACCATTACAGAGCCTCCACTACTTGAACAATCCCCTGCTGACATGCAGGAACCATGGAGACTTCGGCCCCAAAAGCCCTTATCGATGATGTTTCGTTGAATGGTTTATACGCTGACAGTCGTTGATGGTCCATTATTATAATCTGCAGCGATTTACGGGAGGGTTCCACTTCTGTCACGTTGAACGACTCTGTTCAGTCGTTGCTGCTCCCGTTCTTGCAGGATCTTTCTTTGGCCGTAGCGATGTCGGAGATTTGATGTTTCACCGGATTCTTGGTACACACGGTAAACTCGTGAAATGGTCATACGGGAAATTCTTGCATTTCACCGCTACCTCGGAGAGGCTGTGTCCCATCGTTCGTGCGCCGACTATAACACCACGTTCAGACTCACTCAATAACCTGCCATTGTAGCAACAGTAACCGATCTAACAACTGCGCCAGACACTTTTTGTCTTTTATAGGCGTTGCCTACCACAGCGCCGTATTCTGCCTGTTTACGTATCTCTGTATTTGAATACTCATACCTATACCAGTTTCTTTGGCACTTCAGCGTATATTTGACAGCAGTATTATGATACTTAAGTCACAAAATGACACATACTATATACATTCAGATAACCGCACTACATGTAGCACGCAAATCAGTTCACCATTGGAATCACATTTAAATACTAATGTAATCTGCGTGGTACTCCTATAACGGATAATAGGCATATATATAGAATACTAACGATCCTTCATTGAGAAAGTGAAAACGAAAGGGCAGACTGGAGGACAATGAAACAAGTAGGTATCCCTAACCAACATAGCTCTAGAAGAAAACAGTTCCCCCATTATGGCGTTTTACGAATGGGAACATGAACACCTTATAAAAGAGTCCCTTAGAATGAAAACTGCAGATAAGCACATGAGGACAAATATAATGCTAGCGTTATACACGGTGTCCGTTCATGGGAAGGCAGGTTTCAGGATGTCTGCTAATGTACATCTGTGCACGTTCAAAAGTCTCACTCACGTTCCAAATGCCTGACAGTCATGCACAATGCTTTCGTTCAGTTCATCTACACTGTAAACAGGTCTAGAGTACATCAACAAGTTTAGATGTTACAACGGAGACAAGTCTGAGAACCTGAGAGTACGTAGTATTGATAAGTCATGACTGATATACTTGTTGCTGAAGACACGTGCTGCCTATTCCTGAACAACCACATGAAAGCGTGTCAGAGCACCATCATGCACGTACTACATGTTCATCTGTCCCCTCAGAGCACACCATCCAAAAAGTAGCCTTAGACATTAACACTGTTGTAAGACTGACATGATGAAACTGGTATGACTACATTTGTGCATCCAGCATATTGGGGAAACATTTTATTTCTGGAACTGTGTTAATTAGGAATGTTTGTTTCTTTCACTGTCCTCTACTCGCCCCTTTATTTTGTACCCATTCACGTTAGACACCCTGAATATATTCATAGAAGACCTGCATGCTTCGACAAGAGAGTGTTTATCCTGCGTCAGAGAATCAAAAAGCTGCACAACCATCTTCAGTCGTAGACACTGTCGTAAATGCACTGTGCTTCTCATCGAGTCTTAATCTGAAATTTTCCGAGAAGTCCTAATCCACAGTCTTGTCAAGAAAAGTTTTCATTCCAATACGAGACATGAATTGCTCCCTCCACTTCACGATTCACATGGTGATCTAAATAACAAAAACAGTAATTCTAATGTAAATAGAAAAATATCCAGAGTCTTTCTTTGCGTTCACCGTGAAGAAATGGAACAGAAAAGGTATAAAGTTATTCTGACACAGGATACAGGATGTACCCCCTGCCTCACACTTTACTGAATAGGAGGTTTCTTCAGTAGAAGCTGCGGTATGAAATGAAACAGCAATGATGTTGGCAACCCTGACGGTGAAAATCTCTCTTCACAGCCTGGGGATTCCCCAAGGCTGCCTTGGCCGGACGAGCTCAGAGTTCACGTAAGGTGCAGAGCCCTGCCGCTAGTACCCCTCCTCCGCTAGCACCTCTCCTCCCCCCTCCCCCCTCCCCCATTCCACCGTACTTACCCGGAAGGCACCCCCTCCCTCACTCTCACCCCTTACCCTCCTCCTTCTCCCTCTCTCCCCCCTCCCTGCTATGTACCCTGGTGGCCCTGTTTGTGTTTGCGATCAGCGGCCGCGCTAGCGAGATTACCGCGGTCGACGTCCCCAGGGTCGATATCGGCCAGCCAGGCTGTCGACTCGCCCCTTCCTGCACCTAGCAGCAGGTAGGCGAAGGTGCAGGCTTCCGCACAAGTGACCAGGAAGTCTGCCGGCAGCTATTTTAAACCAAAGTCGTAAATTACTGTCAGGCTTCAGTTCAAAATTTAATTCCAAGTCACACAGTTACCTAAGACGTGAAAGCCAATGTGAATATACGTCCAACGTAGCTGGCGAGTGCTCAGAGAAGATGGCGATGTCATATTCAGCGACATCAGAGACGCACTTCGCGCACATAAATCCTTCGCAACGTGTAAGTCTTCCAATAGTTTACAGATATCTTTAATCCCCACATCTGTGTCAGCTTTCACGTGTGAGCATCGGTATAGGCATGCATATTCAAATACAGAGATATGTAAACAGGCAGAATAAGGCGCTGCGGTCGGCAACTCCTATATAAGACAAAAAGTCTCCGGCGCAGTGTTGGATCGGAAACTGCTGCTGCAATGGCAGGTTATTGAGTGAGTCTGAATGTGTTGTTATAGTCGACGCACGAGCGATGGGACACAGCATCTCCGAGGTTGCAATGAAATGGGGAGTTTCGTGTACGACTATTTCACGAGTGTACCGCGAATATCAGTAATCCGGTAAAACATCTAATCTCTGACATGGCTGCGGTTGGAAAAAGATCCGCAAGAACGGGTCTAATGACGACTGAAGAAATTCGTTCAGCGTGACAGAAGTGTAACCCTTCCGCAAATTGCTGCAGATTTCAATTCAGGGCCATCAACAACTGTCAGCGAACGAACCATTCAACGAAATATCATCGACATGGGCTTTCGGAGCCAAAAGCCCACTCATGTATCCCTGATGACTGCATGACACAAAGCTTTACGCCTCACCTGGGCCCGTAGAGACCGACATTGGACTGTTGGTGCCTGGAAACACGTTGTCTGGTCGGACGAGTCTCGTTTCAAATTATATCGAACGGATGAACGTGGACGGGTACGGAGACAGCTTCAAGAATCCATGGACCCTACATATCAGCAGGGGACTGTTCAAGCTGGGGGAAGCTCTGTAATAGTGTGGAGCACGTGCAGTTGAGATGATATGGGACCCCTCCTAAATCTAAATACGACTGTGGCAGGTGGGACGTACATAATCATCCTGTGTGATCACCTGCATCCATTCATGCCCATTGTGCATTCCGACCGACTGCAGCAATTCCAGCAAGACAATGTGACACCCCACACGTCCAGAATTGCTACAGAGAGACTCCAGTAACAATGTTCTGAATTTAAACACTTCCGCTGGCCACCAAACTCCCCAGACATGAAGATTATTGAGCATATCTGAGATGCCTTGCAACATGCTGTTCAGAAGACATCCACAACCTCTATTAGCCTTACGGATTTATGGACAGCCCTGGAAGATTCATGGTATCAGTTCCCTCCAGCACTACTTCAGACGTTAGTAGAGATTATGCCACTTCGTGTTGCGGCACTTCTGCGTGCTCGCGGGGGCCCTACACGATAATAGGCAGGTGTATCAGTTTCTTTGGCCCTTCAGTGTATATATAAATCTATTTTACGGTAGGCGACAAGGTCACTAGCGACGTGCATTTGAGCGCTAATATAAATGACTCAGATGCTTGTACATTATGTCTTTTCCACCACACAAAATAAGGTAGATTGCGGAGTAGAAATGTAGAAGCACCAGGTGCCTTGAGTCTGTCACTGAGATGCACCTATCATAAAAGTGTGTCTTGTATACTGTTGCGTGGAATCGTTGCCACCTTTCAGCCGTGAAGGAAAAGGAACCAGCGTGGCAATAACGGAATTTTCAGCTCCCTATCTCAGTGGGATGGGAGGGAAGAAAAAAGAGCAAAAGTAGGAAGGAAGAGTTAGAGAGCATGAGAGGGAGAAGGCTGTTTCCCTGAGGAGGGTTGGAGAGGAGAGCAGGGGGAATGCTCCAGAAGTGAGTCGTGGGTGACGGCCGGAGTCATGGCGGTAATTACGTTATCGCCGGTGGAGCCGCCTGGCGGCGCTGGTGGGAACCTAGCCTGCTCCACTGTGCTGTAAGTGATGGCGCCAGCGCACGCAGCGTGTCGTGGCCGTGCTAAGTGATCCCAGGTCCACTGCTTGAGGCCGCCTAGAAAACCGCGGGGTGTGCCCGCTACCGCTACCGCAGGGAATTCAATAAAGCTCAGAACATCGGCCTAACTCTCGGCGACAAGACTACTGCCCGTCGTTAACGAAGTGGCGTTCGTATCTTCGTCCTAACAGATTTCCAAGATCATGACAACATGAAGCAGCAGGGCTCTGCGTCGAAGTCTTGTCTCTACAACAATTCGCTGACAGCCTCTCAAAGGTTATCACGAACATACACGTAGTCTGTGGTGTAGTCAAAACCAGTGTTTGGACAAAGAACTGCAGGTGTTTACGTAATTCTAGAATTCTTGAAGCGAGGGAAGTGCATCTACATTATACGTTGCATGTTATCGTAAGGTATGTGTCGAAGAGCGCTTTCTTTCTCCCTCTTTCCTTTTTGTGAAAAGAAGGGGGGGGGGGGGTTGAGTGGCATCTAGGTCGCAGCTTCTTACAATTGCCACATACCGATTATTATAACGATTAAAGTAACATACGAAAGAATGGTTTTATGTGAAGTATACCAGTCGATAAAATTATATAATTTAAGAATACGTCCTTCAGAGCTAAGATATCCTAAAATAAAGTACGACAAAGCACCGTCAGCTCTTGGGTAGCACTTGACTTTCTGTAAGCTTCTGAGCCGAGAATTAAGACTAAACTTTGCTTTACGAGATCTAATTTCTGGTGGGCGAGTTTATTTCTATATTTATTTATTGTTCACCCCTTTTGCTTCAATTTCGATAACAGCTGTGATGGTGGCAGCAACCGAAGCGCCGTAGTAACTGTAAATTTATTAAACCATTTGGACAAGTTTTTCCCAAAAATTCACTACGGTCGCTCGTGGGCAAGAGGAGAAATGGCGTCGTGGTTAAGTGGTTACGGTGTTGGCCTACCAAGGAGGCTAGCCGTGTTCGAATCCTACTCATTCGACAGAGTTTTTTTCGTTGCTCATTTCATTCAAATTTATGTCTGTGTCGTGGTGTAACGTGCGTCTACAACACCGAGGTGTAAGGTAGGAACCTGCTACGACTGTTGATTCTGCACAACTACTCTATTAGCAGCCGAAGGGAAGTGACTTTCGAATGGGAACCCTAAACGTTTGATGACAAGGCGATAATTGTACCGAATGCACAAGTCTGTTGTGTCATACATACCATATGAAGAGGATCTCTTATCGAAGCACCTAATTTTTACGTGTGGTAAGTGAGTGAGATATGCTTTCTTGTCCGATATAGGTTTTCGTATGAATGTGAATGTCATTAGTCCCAAGAAAATGATGAGAACATAATAGTTTGTTCACATAAGCTGCAATAAATGAACGCAACAGTTTCACACTCACACAGTTTTTGTGTGTTCTGTCAAAACATGTGTTTTTAACGTTTTTGAAGTTGCGTTCCATTTTGGAAGTCTTGACTGTTGAATTCCTTTGTTGTAACATAGTTCACAACCGCTTTTCTGTTCTTTTCACTTCTGTGCGACGCCTATGCGGTATCTCGTCTGCTCTCACTATTCATCACGTTTACTTGCGACGGTAAAGGATTGTTACCACATAACTCACATTCTACAACCAATGTACGAGTAAAGTATGACCCAGCTAAGACTACAGAAAGAGATCAAACTTGATGGACAGTTCATAAGGTTTAAAAGAAATAAATAAATGGCAGAAGGGAGTTTTGAACACGGCTCGTCCGCTTCGGAGTCCAACACTATGACCGCTTACCCACGACGGCGTTATTTTTTCAGCGTCCTCTTTACTGCACCTCTTGTTCTTGGAACGTTCACTGTTTCTATTTTCCTTTTTTCCACATTTCAGTACACCTTCTTTTTGTGTTCATGCTTGATCTATATTCAGCTTTTTATGGGATATCCAATGGGCCGTCTTACCACTAAATCTGAGGGAGTGCGATGGGAATGTTCCCTTGTAAGATGTGAAAATGACGATGAATAGATGGATAGACCGAAAAATGAAGAGACAGTGAGAAGAGAGAGAGAGATCACAGACAATTACTCAATGAATAAAAGAAGCAAAAGAATCATGACGGAAAATACATCAAGAAATAAGAAGAGGGTTATACGTGCAGTCCTAGACGGGTTAAGAGGAGGGATGGAGTAAGAGTTTTCAGATCATGGATGCTGTGCTGGACGGCAGTGCATACAGCGATATTGAGAAGAAAGCAATAGATCGCATCAAGTGAAGAAGAAAAGCACTGGCTAACATAGAAGAAAAGTGATGATGGTGATGATGATGATAATGATGACGATGATCGTGATGATGTTCAAAGAGCAGATCAGAAGAAAAAGTTTTACTCCTGAAAACATACAGCTTTTGCCATATAGACCATTTTACTTGAGTGATGAACTGTTTGCACTTACCGAGTGAGGTGGCGCAATGGTTAGCACACTGGACTCGCATTCGGGAGGACGACGGTTCAATCCCGTCTCCGGCCATCCTGATTTAGGTTTTCCGTGATTTCCCTAAATCGCTTCAGGTAAATGCCGGGATGGTTCCTTTGAAAGGGCACGGCCAATTTCCTTCCCCATCCTTCCCTCACCCGAGCTTGCGCTCCGTCTCTAATGACCTCGTTGTCGACGGGACGTTAAACACTAATCTCCTCCTCTCTCCTCCTCTGTTTGCACTTATCGGTAAAGGCTGCCTCCCTGGTGACATCACATTTCTTATTGGCTCTGCTTATCTCTGTGTTCAGACCCTACACTGTGGTGCTGTTCTCACAATTAGCACAGATAAATATCTCCTGCACCAGCCATTCCGTACATATCATTCTGAATCTACTTACTGTATTCATCTTTTTGTCTCCCACTGCGATTCCACCCCCCCCCCCCCCCTCAGCCCCTAATACTAAATTGGTGACCCCAGTGTCCTACTAACCGATCCCTTCTTTTAGTCCAGATGTGCCACAGATTTCATGTCCCCCAATTCTATTCAGTAGTTCCTCATTAGTTACATGATCAACCCACCTAATCTTCAGTATTCTTCTGTAACATTTCGAAAGTCTCTATTCTCTTCCTGTTTAAACTGGTCATTGTCCATCCTTCACGTCCAACATGGCCACATTCCAGACAAATATCTTCAGAAAAGACTTCCTAACACTTAAATCTATGTTCGATTTAACAGATTTCTTCAAAAATTTCTTCTGAAACACTTTCCTTGCCATCACTAGTCTATATTTTACGTCCTCTGTCCTTGGGCCATCAACAGTTATTTTGCTGCCTAAATAGTAAGTAAGACTCATCTAATTCGCTTAGCGTCGCCTGTTTTCATTCGACTACATTCCATTATCCTTGTTTTGCTTTTGTTGATGTCCATTTTATATCCCCCTATCAAGACGCTTTTCATTCCGCAGAGGAGTCTTGGAGTCTTTTGTTGTCTCTGACAAAATTACAGAGTCATCGGCAAACCACACAGTCTTTATTTCATCTCCCCGAACTTTAATTCCTACCCAAAATTATTCTTTTCTCCATTTAGTGCTACGTAGACTGTAGCAATTGTTATTGTTCTTATCGTACCGCATGATATTATTATGTATACTTGAGCGCCAAATACCGGCGTTTCCAACTTTGGGCTTAGCTTTCCCAAGTACACACAGCAGTTAGTCTTTGCTACAGAAATAAGTAGCGGGTCGCAGTCAAATACGACCTACTGGACGCATCGGCTTTGACATGTTACTTGATATAACGATGTTGCTCATACATTTTATAATTAACAGCAATCTCATTAAGAACGGTTTGTTCCTTTTTGTATGTTATTGCTATTTTTATATTCGTAATACGGTAATTTTCAATATGTAGCATACTTGTTTTGTCTTTCTTGTTCTGATAGTTTTTGAACTAGTTTGTTTTATCTTCCGGTTTATTCAGCTTTTTAATTAGGACCATTACTCGTAGGACGTGGCATGTGTTATACGTTACCTCTTCGATATACTTTTGTCATTTTATTTAGTGCACACTTGCCCGTCCATAATTTCCGTTCTCTCAAATAGCTCTCATGTGTGCAGGCGATGCAAAGTTTCCCATATGCTTTGTGCTGATATATTTTTTGTTTGATTTACTCCTTACTTTCAAAATTTTATAAGTTCGGGGCTTAGTTCGCGAAACTTGAGGCAGTTTTTCGTTCTCTGCCTGTTCTCAGACCTGAAGATGGTTCCCCGGTCAACTGAAACTAATCAGCACATTTTAATATTTTATAATGTTCACGATCTGGACAAATCTGTTGTTTTTTTATTAATTTTTAAGAAATTTATATTTGAGCTCTTTTTTATTTTCCAACAATGTCAGATATGATTAATTTCTGGTAGCCAGTCCTTAAAGGTCTGAGAAGTGCCTCGTACGCCGAAAGACGTACTTAACTCCGCATTGCATCTGAAAAAGTGGTTCAGCAGGTTGCTACAACGACAAGCAGACACGAGATGTATTGCTGACTGAAGACAGAGCACAGTTCACGATGGAACGAGTGGGAGACAGTCTTGGAATGTGTGACGGATTGAAGTTGGTGAAGGAGCACTTGACGCTCTTGCATAGCCAACTCAGTACCAGCAGTTCTTTTGTCCGCGTCACTTACAGCTCGTGCTAGCCCTCAGAACACAAGAGTACCATGTCAGATTACCGTTGTGCCACTGAGTTCAAAGGCGGAGCGCTGAAAATCCGCAGTTCACAGTTTATATTTGATCTCCGGTTGAAGTGGGTTCCACATAGTGAGGATCCATGCAGGCTGATATGCATATATGTGTATGTATGTATGTTCCACATCTCTACTACACTACGGCGATTTCAACCAAACTTGGCACACAAGTCTCTTACTTTCAGGTGGTAAGAACCGCGTACCTTCCACATTTCAGCAGATATGATGTCATAAACACTGAGGTGCGTGAGACCATTTCGAATATTAATACAGTTTTTCTCTACTACTAAGATACTTCTACAGTCGAGTCATCCCATGAAAATCCCTGAAATCCCTTTTGACAGCTTCCAGCTTTCAGCTGCGAAGTGCAAACGGTAGTGGGTGAAAAGAATGGCCATGTACAGAGCTATGAAGAGGCGTTGCCATAGAGACGTTCACAAAATGGCATTGTTGATACGTGAAGCAGCTACGCCCAGTGTACACCAAATGTACGGTTCTAATAGGAAATTTGCAGAATGAATATTCGGGCAACGCCGAGTTTGTCAGCTAGTAACAATGAAATGTACTCGCAGCTGCGAATACGGACATTAATCAGCTGTATAAGGGCATGAGGACAATGAAAATGTGTACGAAGCTGGACTCGAACACGTATTCCCCTCTTTAACGTTAGCGGTCGCCTTAACCACTTTGACTCTCCGTGCTCGACTAAAGTCCACACCCATATGTAGCCTTTTCTGTGTAACAACCTGAACTCGTTCATACATTATGTAATATTCGTACAGGGCAGGATATTCTTAACTGGAAGTCGCTGCCCAGGGTAGGGCGGATAAATACGATATTTAGTACCTACGTGTGGTCAGGAATAGTGGCTGATAGACTAATAAGGCCATACATTCTACTAGAATTAACAGATGCTACTTATTAATGATTTCTAAGAGCAAAATTACTCACTCTGTTGCATCAAGACAACGGATATTGTTTATGCATGAGCTGGAACTACCCCATTTTCAGCATCTCGTACGACACCACCTTGTACACCGTTCATCTGTCCTTAGTACTACAGACTTGTGGGTACGGGGACATTCAAAGGCACTGGTGTATGCACCCATCATCGACATTTAGACGTTAAACGACCGTGCACGTGACCAAATCTAAGGGCAGCCAGGTGTGTTCGCACGATTTGACAAACCTCAGAGAAGAAGGGCTGAAGTATATATAACAGCGAGTGTGTAATCATATTGGTTATCTTCTACACAGTCAACAAACAAATAATTAAGACAAAAACAACATATAACCTAGGACAGAATGACCCACATCCCAATAACTTTTGTTCCTAGACTTATAGCACTTTTTTCTAGTGCCAACCAGTATCACATCTCGAAGAAACTGAGGCATTTGTTTTACGCTTCCTGTACAGCTACACATAGTTTATATTTCCTTTTACATCCCTCGAATGTTCCCACATTTTCTTGAACTGTTTTTTCCTCTGCAGTGACGAACAGTGGGGGGCGAATTCGCTGCCTGCTGTTCGCACAGCAGGCCGGTGAGTGGCGGCCACAGAGATATGCTGTTGGTTGCTATGGAAACCGAGCGCCCGCCCCCACCACCAGTCTGTGTCAAGGCTACGAGACGCTTGTTTATTTCTCTCTCTCTCTCTCTCTCTCTCTCTCTCTCACACACACACACACACACACACACACACACACACACAAGCCGGGCCATTCCCTTAAAACGCTGCACTCTTTCACCCATTGAGGTGGAGTCTAAATATAGAACCGTACTTCTGCCAGCTACCACGGCTCATGTAAATGCAACGCATTCCTTTGCCATTGCCTCTCATCTTTGCAGTCATGTGTATATTGACACATTTAGTCATTACATGCATGTATAGAGTAAAAAAAGTCTGGCGAATATATTATATAAAGTGATAGCACTCAATGGAGGAGCAGAAACAAATCAAATTATTCTTGGTCCGAAACCGTATAATTTCTGAGATCAGAACACTAGTTTATTGGATGTGTTCACATGACGTCCACATTTGGTAATGCATCCCCCTGTGCATCGACGTAACGAATCACACACCCTTTAAACCTGGCCCATTTGTTGTATGCTCTGCTATGAATTGAAAATGTGGCCCTGTAGTGTGATTGGAGTGAGGTAGACCAATGTCTTGCACTGTCTCCATGACTAAAAATGTACGGAATTCCCAGAAAGAGCTGGACGATAAAGAATCATGCATGTAGATAATCATGAATGTTAGATTTGTGGCTACGGCACTGAGTGACAGGAGCCTTGATTTGGTGCAATTGTGATCTCTTCGCTGTAAACATAGGGCAATACTATCGTGCTCGTGTAAGTTATCGCCAGCACACCGGTCGGCAAAGAGGTTGCAAGAAAGTCAATAATAGACGCTGAATCAAGTGCACCTGTCAGGAGAAAGGCCAAGGACAGACTCGCAAGCAACACACTGCCAACACCCTCGCTACTGCAAGTATTTAGATTGCCGCCATGGACCGGATGTTACAGCCAGTCACAGTCCATGTCAGTCGCAGTCACAGCCAGCTTACTTACTAGCTCAGTTACTATTCTAGTTGGCGTCTGTCAGTTCATGTTACAGGCTACAAGAGTGTAGTGTTTGTAGCGGGACTTGTGCTTCACCCCCAGTGACCCTAACATGGGCTACTATGGAAGAATTTGTACCACAACACATGGACTAGGTTAAAGACAAGTAGCTTCTTCTTAGTAAAGAACTCTGTTAATAGATGTATGCAGTTGCACTGTAGACACAGGATACTTGTCACCAAACAATATCCTCTCCTTGCTTCCCATGGTACAAGACTCTACAGTGGCAATGACGACACAAAAAGTATCATGTAGTGAGTGAATAGGGATAGGGATAACATGCAGTACAGGGCTGATTTAATGGCAGCGAGAATTATAAACTTGAATGAATATATTCCTCGGAATGTAGAGTTCCCCCTGTTCAACCTGTGTGTACTGTGACACCCATCCAAACAGGCCTCAGAAGGCCCAACAGTACTGACCGACTGCCGTGACATCCTCAGCATCACTCGATGTAGACATGGAGGAGCATGTGATCGCTCCCCAGGTCGTTGCCTTTTGTCGTGGTCAGAGCTGCTAGTTCCCAATCAGATAGTTCCGCAGTTGGCCTCACAAGGGCTGAGTGCACCCTTTGACCAACGGTGCTCATCAGACCAGGATGGCCACCCGTCCAAGTGCTAGCCAAGTCGACATATGTGTACCATTAATTATACAAGGGGCGATCAAAAAGTCTCCGTTCGAAAGCCGTACAGTCCAGAATAGGTGTGCCAATCAGGCAAAATGATCTGAGACCTGTGGCAATCATCATACTGATGCACCAGGTTGATTATACCCGTCTAGTAAAACACCGTGTCTTGCTGCGTGAGGTCTGTAACTGCCTGCTGCACATCCTCGTCCGAATTCCGACAGGAATCGTTTGCCAGACAGGGCCCTTTTTAGGGGACCGAAGGCGTGATGATCGCGTGGGGAGAGATCAGGGCCATAGGGTGGGTGATCGAGTGTCCCCACTTGGCGTAACTTCTGCGTTACGACATTTGAGATATGTTTTTTTTTTTTTTTTTTTTTTTTTTTTTTTTTTTTTTGTGGTCTTCAGTCCTGAGACTGATTTGATGCAGCTCTCCATGCTACTCTATCCTGTACAAGCTTCTTCATCTCCCAGTACTTGCTGCAACCTACATCCTTCTGAATCTGCTTAGTGTATTCATCTCTTGGTCTCCCTCTACGATTTTTACCCTCCACGCTGCCCTCCAATGCTAAATTTGTGATCCCTTGATGCCTCAAAACATGTCCTACCAACCGGTCCCTTCTTTTTGTCAAGTTGTGCCACAAACTCATCTTCTCCCCAATTCTATTCAATACCTCCTCATTAGTTATGTGATCTACCCATCTAATCTTCAGCATTCTCCTGTAGCACCACATTTCGAAAGCTTCTATTCTCTTCTTGTCCAAACTATTTATCGTCCATGTTTCACTTCCATACATGGCTACACTCCATACAAATACTTTCAGAAACGACTTCCTGACCATTAAATCTATACTCGATGTTAATATGCGTTATCATAAAGCAGCAATACCAGATCTAAATTTCGCTATCCTGTGTCTTCTACATTTCCCCAGTCACATCATTAATATTTTTTCAGAGCATTTTATTAAGTGAATTTTTTTTTCGAAATCCGTCAATAACAAAATAATGCCTCCTTCAGACAACTAAGTTATCAGAGAGTGTTTGTTATTTCCTCAGAATCATAACTGTCGAAATACAAGTCACAAGCTTCCCCTAGTGCATGTGACTCATTCACACTATCCAGATACAGATTCCCATGCTATTACAACTCAGTTAGTATACCTACAAATATATATTTTTTATGTTTGCAATTGACGACCGAATTTAATCTGAAATTTTACTACAGTTGCTGTAAAATAGCGACTACCCCTAAAATAACAAACAATTACATATCACATTACCTAACATTTATCCCTTCTTTCACTCTAATAATTAAAAACATAAAATTAGCAATTATTAACGGAAAACATCTCATCACCAGAACCTCAAAGTTATCTGCATTAAATACATTATTTTACTGGCTTTGTCACAAGAACACACATCTGTCACAAACGAACCCGGACTCGTCATCTCTATCAAGCTATTTACTATCATCAGACAGTTTTAGGAGTGGTAAGTAGGGCTACGTCACGCAAAGTTCAAAATGTGTAGGTAGCTGTTGCGGACTGTGGGTGCACACCGTGAGGAGGATCATCGGCGTTTTGTCTCTCTGTAGGGGATGAATGTACGAATGTCGTCGCTGTGGTCAACTCCAACTGACAGTGTCACTTCACCACCTGAGAAATATGATGGCAGACTGAACAGCGCACGGAAGTCGTAATCTGCTTCTCACGACTGGAGAGGTCCTTTGAACTTAACTGCACTGAGAATGGAGATAAACTTTAACCAACATGAAATGTGTACAGTACGGATCGATTTCCACTGGGCAAAAGAAATATTGAGAAAGAATGCAAGTTGTGAAGATACTGAAAAGCTTTCTTTTCCTGAGTTTTTTATTTCTAGGGATCTGAAACATCTTACACTACTTTACGACGACGAATGTTTCTTGTAAGTCAAACGATGCTATCAATGTTCCATCCCTTTTCTAGTCCTTTCCCCATTACGAAACGCAACACTGGCACTGATTCTCTGGAGCCATGGCTTCTCCTAAATCCACCGTAATCACCGGCTAACAGAACCTCAATTTTCTTTTCCATTTTTCTGCATATCATTATCGGCAGAAACTTGAATTATGAGATTACAAGCTCACTGACTAATAGCTCTCACATTTTATGCCTTTACTTCTTCGGGTTTCTGCGAGTGACATTTTCCTGATGCATGACAAATGTAATATGCGTATGGCACTGGGGGGAAACAGATCCCACTTATAGAAAACTTGAAGAGGCCTTTTGAGGAAGCAGAAGCAGTTGTATGGATATGAAGAACTCAGCTAGAAAACCTGTACTAAACAAAGAAGGGAAAGCTGAATAGTGGAAGAGTATATAGACAGGCCAGGATGTACAAGGGAGATGAAGGCAGTACTGTAAAAAGGGAAGAGGACCTAGATGAAGATGACATAGGAGATATGATACTGCGAAAAGAATTCGACCGATCACTGAAAGACCTGAGTCGAAACAAGGCTCCTCACAGTCAGCCAGAACTACTGATACCCTTAGCAAAGCGAGCCATGGGAAAAATATTCCAGAACGGAAAAACTGCTAGAAGCCACCTAGGAGAAGATCAGTTTGGATTTCGGAGAAATATGCGAATATGCGACGCAACACTGACCCTACGACTTATCTTAGCAGATAGGCTAAGGAAAGGCAAATCTACTTTTGTAGCACTGGGAGACTTAGACAAAACTTTTGACAATGTCAAAAATACTCTCTATGATATTCTGAAGGTAGGAGTGGGAAAATAGACGGAGAGAAACTCTATTTACAACTTTACAGAAAGCAGACAGCTGTTATATGAGTCAAGAGGCATGAAAGGGGAGCAGTGGTTGAGAAGGGAGTGAGACATGGTTGCAGCCATTCCCCGATATTACTCGATCTTTACTTGTACTGAGCAAGCGCTAAAGGAAACAAACATAAAAAATTATAAAAGAGAGTAGGAATTACCGTTCAAGCAGAAACCATAAAAACTTTGAGGTTTGTCGATGATATTTTAATTCTCTTAGAGACAGCAAAGGAATTGGAAAAGCAGCTGAACCGAATGGACAGTGTCTTGAAAGAAAGATACAATATGAACATCAACAAAAGCATAAGGAGGATAATGGAATGCAGTCAGATTAAATCAGGTGTCCATGAAGAAACTAGATTAGGAAACGAGACACTGAAAGTAATAAATGAGTTTTGTTTTTTGGGCACCAAAACAGCTGATGGTGAATGAAGTACAGAGAATATAAAATGTAGATTGTCAATGGCAAGAATAGCGTTTCTGAAGAAGAGAAATTTGTTAACATCGAACACAGATTTCAGTCTCAGCAGGTCTCTTCTGAAAGTATTTGTATGGAACGTAGGCATGTATGGAAGTGAAACATGGACGACAAACAGTTTAGAGACGAAGAGAATAGAAGCTTTTGAAATGCGGCACTATAGAAGTATGCTAAAGATTATATGGGTAGATCACGTTATTACTGAGGCAGTACTGAATAGAATTCGGGAGACAAGGAATTTGTGATGCAATCTGACCAGAAGAAGGGATCGGTTGACAGCACACATTAAGGGATCAACAATTTAGTATTAGACGGAAGTAGTAGATATTCAGAAATGAAGAGGCTTGGGAAGGACAGAGTAGCATGAAGAGCTGCATCAAACCACTCTTCGAACTGAAGATCACAACAGCAACAACAACAACATCATTGTTCCAGAAAGTCAAATGACATGTTCATATACACCAAATACACACCTCTGGATAATCGTTTGTTGGAAAGCCCCAGAATGAAGTTCGAAATAATATTTTCGATCCCTTCTGCCTTCAGAATGAGATTTTCACTCTGCAGCGGAGTGTGCGCTGATATGAAACTTCCTGGTAGATTAAAACTGTGTGCCCGACCGAGACTCGAACTCGGGACCTTTGCCTTTCGTGGGAAAGTGCTCTACCATCTGAACTACCGAAGCACGACTCACGCCTGGACCTCACAGCTCTACTCCTGCCAGTATCTCGTCTCCTACTTTCCAAACTTTACAGAAGCTCTCCTGCGAACCTTGCAGGTCCCGAGTTCGAGTCTCGGTCGGGCACACAGTTTTAATCTACCAGGAAGTTCCCTTCTGCCTTGTTTGACAGTAAGTCTTTCCAATTTTGCCAAACTCTGCGTATAGTTCGTTGTCCCCTATGTACTCTAAATGGACTTGCGCTTATTCTGGTATTTCACGGAGGCACTCTACCTAATCATTCTCTCCCGACCTTTCGATTACAAGCAACAAAAGTCGTTTATGGCTCTGTGGGGCACATCACGTATTTCAGAGTCTCAAGCACGGCGCCTCGGTGGCGGGCTCCACGTGACGCCGAACATGCGACCTCCTCACGCCACAACAATCGATGCTGGGTATCGACCCTGAGCGCCCTGACCACGGCCCCGCCATATCGACCGCGGACCGCGCGCCACGTTTGGGCGCCCTATCCTGTCCTACCCTATCCTATCCCAAGCCGACACACAGAAATCCCTGCAGACCGGCAACCGGCGGCGCTGCAGTTCTCCGGTCGTGCACGCCACGCCACGCCAGACACTTTGCAAGTCGGCGCCGAGCCGAGACACGCGAGCGCCGTTGAACCGCCGCCGCGCCAGCTCCCGCTGTAGAGTAGTGTGCTCACTGAGTGTGTGTGTGTGTGTGTGTGTGTGTGTGTGTGTGTGTGTGCTCTATCAGTGTGGCAGCACATTCTCAGAAGGAGAGACACGTCACAAATGGAGATCAGCACTCGGTGATGTGCAGTCGACCGTCGATCCAAGTTTAGTTAGAGGATTCGCAAACTGCAGACCAATATGATATTCTAAGGACTTTCCCCGTGATCACAAACAATAAATTATTATGTCTTTCGCAGTGGAATCCTCCAGTAAAATCATCTCGGTTTACAACGGCTGCATCACTTCGAATCAAATACTCGATCTTTCGATAGCTGCCTCAGCCATCGTCACCAGGATCACCAGTCAGTGGTTTAAACTCCTGATTACGATGGCTGAGGCAGCTATAGAAAGCTCGAGTGTTTTGTCCTAAGTGTCACGGCTTTCAAACCGAGAAGATTTTATTGAATAGAATAGAGTCTTACATACAATATAAATGCGGAAGTTTGTGTTTATGCATATGTGAGTGCGCGTGCGCGAGCGCGTGTGTATGTGTTTGTGTGTGTGTGTGTGTGTGTGTGTGTGTGTGTGTGTGTGTGTGTGTGTGTGCATGTTTCTTACTCCGTCACGCTTAAACGGCTAGACGGATTGGATGAAATTTGGAATGGAAATAGCATATACCAGGAAATAACATTATATACACTGAAGAACCAAAGAAACTGGTACACCTGCCTAATATCGTGTATCGCTCGACGTCGCATCGACTCGACTAATGTCGGAGGTGGTGCTGGAGGGAATAAACACCGTGAACCCTACATGACCATAAATTCGTAAGACTACGAGGGAGAGGAGGTCTCTTCTTAACATCGCGTTGCAAGGCATCCCAGATATGCTCAATAATGTTCATGTCTGAGGAGTTCGGTGCCTAGCGGAAGTGTTTAAATTCAGAAGAGTGTTCCTGGAGACACACTGTAACACTTCTGGACGCGTGGGGTGTCTTATTGTCCTGCTGGAATTGCCAAAGCCAGTCAGAATGGACATGAATGGATGCAGGTGATCAGATAGGACGCTTACGTACGTTTCACCTGTCACAGTCGTGTATAGACGTATCAGGGGTCCCTTATCATTCCAATTGCACACGCCCCACACCGTTACATAGCCTCCACCAGCTTGAACAGTCCCCTGCTCACATCGAGGATCCATGGATTCACGAGGATGTCTCTATACTCATACACATATATCCGCAAGATACAATTTGAAAAAAGGCTCGTCCGACCAGGCAACAATCCAATGTCGGAGTTGACGGGCCCAGGCGAGGCATAAAGCTTTGAGTCATGCAGTCATCAAGGGTACACGAGTGAGCCTTGGCCTCCGAAAGCCCATATCGATGATGTTTCGTTTAATGGTTCGCACACTGCCACTTGTTGATGGCCCAGCATTGAAATCTGCAGAAATTTGCAGGAGGATTCCATTTCTGTCACCTTGAACGATTCTCTTCAGTTGGCGATGGTCCCGTTCTTGCAGGATCGTTTTCAGGCACCAGAGGTGTCGGAAAATATATGTTTTACCGGATTCCTGATATTCACGGTACACTCGTGAAGTGGTCGTCCGGGAAAATCCCCACGTCTTCGCTACCTCGGATATGTGTGTTCCATCGCTCATGCGCCGACTTTAACGCCACGTTCAAAATCACTTAAATCTTGATAACCGGCCACTGTAGAAGCAGCAACCGATCTAACAACTGCGCCAGACACTGGTTGTCTTATATAGACGTTGTCGACAGCAGCGCCGTATTCTGCCTGTTTACATATCTCTGTATTTGAATACGCATGCCTATGCAAGTTGCTTCGGCGCTCCAGTGTATATACATCTACCTATCAAAAGGGTGGGGGTGAAAAAGAACTATAGCCCACAACGCGTGAATACCCACAGTTTATTCGTACAGTCATTGAGAGTGAGAATATTTAACAAACTTCACACTTAGTATCAAACACTTAAGAAACACTTTCTCTCTGACAACTACTACAAAATAATGAAAGAATAAAAAGTTTATGTCTTGCTACATTTTTGCTGTTCATGCAGTAACATTGCAACAAGAGGAAAGGCGTTTTAATTTATCACTTCTTTCCTACTATATGTATTTCTGTACAAAAACAGACATTATTCACATATACTACTGGATGTACCTCAGAAATTATATCATTGAACTACACCTAATTCAGATAATACGAGTCATAAACATTGAGTTGCATGAAAGTCGCCAGAGATAGATGTGAAATATGTATACAAATACATGTGAAATATATTAAATTCAAGTGAAATTTGTTTGAAAAGTGTGTACACGGCCGAAACCAAGGGTAGAAAGCTCATCAAAAACCCTGAAATTGTTTCAGTAAAATTTGATACTAGTTGCTATCTGGAAAGAAACACTGAGACAATGAGAATCACCGGCCTCCTATTGGTGTGAGGGTGATAACTTGGAGAAAGAAGGGGAGAGGAGGAGATGGACAGACATAGAGGGGAGAGGTGGAGATGGATTCAGATAGCGGTGGGGGAGAAGGGCATAGGGGGAAGAAATAGATGGATAGGCAGGAGAAAATCGACAGAGAATAGGAAGAGAAGGATAGGGATAGGGTGAGGGAAGATGAGAAGCTGAACAGTGAGGGGAGGAGGAGATCGACCGAGAGTAGGCGAGTGGGAGATGCTGGTAACACTGCGAGGCGCAGCTTGCGGAAGCTAAATGTGGTCGCCATAGATCGTACGCAGTGACAGCCTCAAAAGAAATAACGAACCATAACACTAATGAATGCTCGCCTTTCAATGGATGAATATCAGTTGATAATCGAGACCAGAGTCTGTGATTTCATATTTGTGGCTCGGATCCAGGCCAGAGTGACTTTAAAATTGCACTCAGGTGAAAACAAATGAATCTCTGTTTCATTTACGTTTTCGATGCGGCTTTGCCAGAAAAAACGAAATGAAAACTTCGCCAGTGCAGTGATTTACTGCACTGATATCGACCCTTTACCTCCAATGAGCAACGTCGGAAGGTATTACATTTTATTGTTGTTTTGTGTGTTAATGGAGTTCAAAGACGTCACTTCTACGACAAAGTAAAAATTGAGCTCTGCCACGATGTAATATTATCTGTGTCTCATTATTTTTATCTTTCGGCTACTATTCATTTCCATTTTTGAAACGATATCCGCAAGAGCGTGACTGACATCAATTCAGAAACTGTCTTTCTGCGCAGCCTCCAGTACTTTACACTCCATGAAGAAGGAGAATGTTCCATTTAAACACCTCTATGCTGGTTTTTTCTTTATAGTTTCTTTAATATACGATTATTAGATTACTAAGAATTTATATGTACTCCTTCAAAATATTACACGAGACAGAGAGAGAGAGAGACAGACAGAGAGTCATTTTACGTTACAAAATACTACAGTAACAATCAAAGGTACTATTTTTATAGACGTTCATTTTTCTACCCTATTCCTACAAAATACTTTATTTTTGTGTCTTAGTTTATTCTTTTCAGATTACAGTATTTATTTCGCTAATTTACATTGAACTAACTTGCTGCCGTCTGTCATTCTCTGATTACACACTGTCCTCTCAGCTTCCTCTAGGAGTTATCATTTTTGCCAACACAAGACACCACAAGTATGTGCCTTTCCGTTTTGCTTGGTCGGCCCAGATCACGTACTGATGATGAAACAGATACATCCTCATACAGAGGGTTGACAAAAATATGGATAACACACAAATAGAATACATTATTAATCCAAATACTCTAGAGGAAAACCGTTGACATTCAAAACTTCTTTCAGTCGTCTGGGAACAGATAAATACAGAAACGAAGTTTGAATTATAGATTAATACCTTCATCTGCTGACGGGCGTTGATATTTATCAAGGGGGACAGGTGAAAATGTGTGCCCCGACCAGGACTCGAACCCGGGATTTCTTGCTTACGTGGCAGAAGCTCTATCCATCTGAGCCCCTGCGGGCACAAGGGACAGTGCGACTGCAGTAACTATCTCGCGCACGCCTCCCGCGAGACCCCCATTCTCACCTTATATGTCCACAAACTACATTCGTAGTATTCCTACCCAACACACTCGTTTCTCGTGGAAGACATTCTTACTAAGTCCCGTAAGGGTTCGGGTAATATGTGTGCATTCGCACAGAAGAAGAAGGTGATGGCCGGTATAGCCAGAACTATATACTTAAATGGATATCATGTCTGTTCTTTCGGACATGTCGGAAAGAATAGACACCATTGATGATCTGCAGCTGCCTAGGACGAAATTAGAATCATAGACCAAAACCTTCAGCTGCTGACGGGCGTTGATATATATCAAAGGGGACAGGTGAACATGTGTGCCCCGACCGGGACTCGAACCCGGTATCTCCTGCTTACATGACAGACGCTCTAAACATCTGAGCCACCCCACCGAGGGCGCAGAGGATAGAGCGACTGCATGGACTATCTCGCGCACACCTCTCGCGGGACCCACATTCTCACCTTATAGTGTGTGATAAGGAGATGCCGGATTCGAGTCCCGGTCGGCGCACACATTTTCTTTTTTCCCCGTTGATATACATCAACGCCCGTCAGCAGCTGAAAGCATTAATCCATTACTCTATTTTCGTTCTAGACGGCTGTAGGTCATTAATGGTGTCTGTTCTTTCGGACAGACACCATAGCCACATAAGTAGATAAATACAGGTCCTGTATGTTTTTCAGGGGAATCGATACTATTTTTCCTGAAAAATAGTGGCAAGTTCAGGTAACGATGATAGAACTGGATACCGATTATTTACCCTTTCCTCCAAAGCAGAGAACAAAGGCTCAATAATATTGATATTTTCTGACTGTGATGACCAGGGGAGATGCGACAATTCATCGTCGTGCTCACAAAACTAATGCTGGACGATGTGAGCTGTGTGAACAGGTGCCCTGTCGTCTCGGAACAAAGTATCACCCTTGAGGAACAAACATGGACCTAATAAGCCAAAATGTCACATAATCCTGTAACCCTGCAGAGTAACCATTAGGCCAAACGAGTACCACGATATGGATTCCCAAATCATCACTTAACCCTCGCTGTGTTTAAAACTTGGGACGTAAGCTTCTCCAGAAGCCGAAAACAATGTGAAACAAGCTCATCCGACCAAATGGCTCTCCATTGCTCCACTGTCTAGGTTTTCTGGCTTCGGCACCACGTTTCCCTGTTATGGGAATTTGCATCATTGATGAGTGGTTCTGGAATTCCAACTCACGCTATAATTCTGTGGTTCTGGTTCTTCCCTGTTGTTGTCTAGATGCTGACAAGGTTCGCGAGTGCGACATTTAGTTCTGCAATGATTTTTGCAGTTGTCGTTCTTTTATTTTTCGACACAATGACATAATTTTGTGGGTACATTCAGAGATGTAAGTGATTACAAAACGTGTCGCGAATACACTTAATAGCAAAGAAGTAATAAATTGAAACATCGTGCCTAGTGCCAAATTTCTGCAACTTGAGCAGTGAAAATGTAGTGAATTACATTTAACCTTTCATTACTTTAAGGAGGGGAGTGAGTGAAAAAACCTTTCGAAAAAGTTTGAAATTATGCGTAAAGTTCCATAGAAGTCACGAAGTACTAAAGGAATATAGTCTGGGTTACTTCCGCGCCGTGAGTTATGCTGTCTCAAGACATAAACACAGTTCAACTAAAACAGTTTCTGCGCCACTTGTGTATTTCGCCTCTGGGCGTTTCGATGGTCACATAGTCATATTCAGCCGGAGAACTGTCTATTTATACGGCTGCTGTTGGTGAAGGGTACAGAAGTCTTTTCACAGTCGCAACCACAATAATGCCGTCCCTCATGGATGAAATATTCATAAACACAGTCCTAACTTTAATACTTGGCTGACTGTGTTAAATATTAAACGTAAGGCTATACCTCTTAATGAGTGGATTATGAAAGCATTTTAAGTATTGAAATTCAATTATCGGTTGAATGGAATTCTGGAAACCAAATTTTCGTTGCAACTGAAAATCGATAGGTAGCCAAAGCATAACTGGTACCGGGTGACCCTAGTGCTAAATACAGGTAAGACATCGCAGCAAAGCAAGTCGCAGTTGTTAATTCACATAGTAGTACTTAAAAAAAATTTAAAAAAACCTAATGGGGAATTCTTAGTAGGACTCGCCCACTGAGGGTTCTGTACAAATTTAATTATGTTTATAGACAGTTCACCCATTCCAGTATCAAGAATTTCGATGATTTTCGTCTGTTATCAATGTCGATACTGTCAAAGTATTGATCCCGGAAATTTTAACACATAGCAAGACAGCGTCTGCAGGCAGAGCTTTGGCAATGAGGTTGGCAGGAGGCGGGTCCGTGGAGTTTACGAGGCAGGCCGCGCCATGCCTTTCCGCCCTTCGTCGATCTGCCGCTCTTCCCCATGGGGGCCGTAGACAGACGCTCAATCTGCTGCGCGGGTCGGCCTACCCGCCAGGCAGCAGGCATTCCGAGAGGCGTCTGTGCGTGCGGCAGTGCAGCAGCCTCGCACACTGTCTTTGTTTACACTCGCCGTGGCGTGACGCGTCAGCCCTGTCCCACGCAGCACGCAATGTGTACTGATCCAGTTTCTCGGTTGCAGTCGTTTCATGTTATTTGTCAGAGCCAGCCAGCAGCAAGATGGTAGTAGTTTCCTCTTATTTTCATGCAACCAGCAATCACAAAGCCATTTCAAAATGCAGTTACCCGTCCCGACCAGACAGAGGTCATCATGTGACTGCCTAAAAGCATTTTTGCATGGCTACTCTGCAAATCACATTTGAGTATCTGGCAGAGGATTCATCGATCCACCTTCACAATAATACTCTATTATTCTACTCTCGAACAGTGCGCGGAAAAAAACGAATATTTATATCTTTCCCTGTGAGTTCTGATTTCCCTTATTTTATTACGATGATCATTTGTCCTTATGTAGGTCGACGCCAGCAAAATATTATATCATTCGGAGGAGAAAGCTGTTGATTGAAATTTGGTGCGAAGATACAGCCGCAACGAGAAACGCCTTCAGTTTGATGAAGTCCACCCCAAATACATCATCATATCTGTAAAACCCTCTCTCCTATTTTTCGATAATACTAAATGTTCTGCCCTTCTTTGAACTTTCTCGATGTACTCCGTAATTCTTATCTGATGTGGATCCCACACTGCACAGTAGTACCCCAAAATAAAACGGACAAGTGTAGTGTAGGCGGTCTCTTTAGTAGATCTATTGCATCTTCTAAGTGTTCTGCCAATAACACTGTAAGGCGTCCGGATTTTGACGGAGCTTAGACGAACTTTATCCATAACAACAGTACGATACAGCATGAGATCCTCAGAAAATAATAATTACATTATATCAACAAAAGGCAATTGCAGTTAATCTCATGTACCCGAAAACTAACAAAACAATCTCTACCAATATATGGACAGTGGCATGAAACGAACACGTTAAAGAGAAACGCATTTTGGAGACTAACCGAGCAAGTGGCTAATGATTTCGTAAAACTCCCATTAGCAAGAGAAAGGTGAGCTTCAGCACAGAAAGGGATAAGGCTAGAACAATACATTATTCTTTTTAGAGTAAATAAGGCCAGGACAGAGGGTAAGTGGCTGCACGTCATTAACAGGCTAGGCCGCGACCCAGAAAGACATATAAAAATGTTTATTCACCTCTAGCGAAACGGTGATTGGCTGAAGCCATACTTGGCGATGCAGACGCGAAATTTGTGGAGATCCCCATTATATAAAAGCATTTTTAGACCTAAAATTAAGGCTGACTCTCTCTCTCTCTCTCTCTCTCTCTCTCTCTCTCTTTCTTTCTCCCTCTCTCACTCTCGTCTCGCAGAGGGCCCCACAAGTGTGTCGAAATAAGCGAAGGCGTTGAGAGTTTGCTTTCTGCGAAGTGAGGATGATACGCTTCACATATTGTGGCGACAGTTAGCAAAGCGGTAGTTCAACATTCCCGTGGGATTTTTTGCGGGCAAAGAAATTGTGCTCGTCGCTCCAACCCATAACGAGTGTGCAATAGCCATTACTTCGGCTAGGGAAAGATTAACGTTCTACAGAACGCAGAAAAGTTGCGACTGAGTGAATTCAGTCAAGGCCAGAGTAGGGAATTAGCGTTTCAGATCCAGCACGGAGACAACGCCATTGCAGATGCCGCTTGGTAAAGTACCATCGCGCATTAGGCCACAGTAAATTTTGAGTTTAGATTTTGCACACTCCTACTTTCGTACGCTTTGACCATTGAGTATCAAAAGCTAGGATACTAACCTACCGTCACATTGAGTACAAGAGAGATTTTTCATTGGTTCAAAAAAGTAAATTTATTCTCCACCAACTCGGTGCATGACCAGCTGCAACAACGTAGATCTAAATGAGCTGATGAGAATTTATAACATTCATTCTTTACTGTGATAAAAAATTTTCATGTCTAGAGATAACGATTTAAATAATCGTCATTTCAATATGTCCAAGAAGTAAATATTTTGTTATTAACATGATTGTTGTTCATCACATGACCCCTGAAAGCAAGAGCTGATAAATTATATGTAGAATAAAACAGGGAATAGCTGTTTTGTCTTTCTAGGTTAGACCCCAAACTTTCACTTTTATTTTATTAATTCATGCATTCTAGGTTCCTGACAGCAGCATTTCCAATGATTTTTATTACGATCCACAACTGATATTAGCTGCCTTACAGGGCCTAGGGCTTATTTATTTAGAATGTCTGTCACCCTGGGCTTGAGAAGACAGTCCAGAGGTTTTGTCAATTTGCGCGCTAAGTGGTAAGCTACATTTGCACACTTTAGTACACTCCATGTGCAGATACAAAGGTCAGACATACGACAAAACACAATCTTTGGTTTGCCTTCCTAACAACATTTTCTGTGTGATTTTTCCAATTTAAGGTGTTCATAATTGTAATTCCCAATTCCTAGGTATTTACTTGAATTTACAGGCTTTAGATTTGACTGATTTATAGTTTAACAATTCCTTTATGCAGTCATATGAATGGCCTCACACTTTTCATTATTTTGGGTCAATTGTCTACTATCGCATCATAGAGATACCTTACATAAATCGACTTGTAGTTGGTTTCGATCTTTGGATGACTTTACCAGACGATAAACGATATCATCATCTGCGAACAACCTAAGATGGGTGCTCAGATCGTCTTCTAAATCATTTATTTGAATAAGGAACAGCATAAGGCCTATAACACTTTCTTGGGGAACGCCACAAATCACTTCTGTGTTACT
The DNA here is from genome assembly GCF_023897955.1 of Schistocerca gregaria. Lineage (NCBI taxonomy): Eukaryota > Metazoa > Arthropoda > Insecta > Orthoptera > Acrididae > Schistocerca > Schistocerca gregaria. Next base: position 780,490,913 of record NC_064921.1, on the reverse strand, counting down.
CAATGACTTACCGTCAGTTACTACGAACTGTGACCTCTCTGACAGGAAATCTCGAATCAAGTAGCGTAACTGATATTTAATAAGCGTGGAATTTAATTACTAGCGGTATGTCAGGTACGACGTCAAAATCCTTATGGAAACCTAGAAATGTGAAATCAATTTGAAATTCCTTGTCGATAGCACTCAACACTTCGTGTGAGTAAAGAGCTTGTGTGTTTCACAAGAACGATGTTTTCACGATATTTGTAGACTCTGTGTCAATTGACTTTTCTCTCCGAGGTAATAGATAATGTTCGAACACAATCTATGATCCAAAATCCTGCTGCATATCGACTTTAATGATATTGCCTGTAATGTAATGGGTTGCTCCTACTGTCTTTCTTGAATATTGGTGTGACCTGTGAAACTTTCCCGTCTTTGTGTGCGGATCTTCTGTCGAGCGAGCGGTTTTATATGAGTGTTAAGCACTGAGCTATTGCATCAGGATACTCTGAAAGGAACCTAATTGGTATGCTTCATAGACTGGAATACTTGCTTTTATTAAGCCATTTAAAGTTGCTTCTCACTCCGAGGATTTTTACTTCTAAGTTACTCATGTTGGTAGCTGCTCTTGATTCGAATTCTGTAATATTTCCTTCGTCTGCTGTGGTGAAGGAGTTTTGGAAGGCTGTTTTTAGTAGGTCTGTTTTAGCAGCACTGTCATCGATAGTACTTCCATTGCTACCGCATAGAGAAGGCACTGATTGTGTCTTGCCGCTAGTATACTTTACATACGACCAGAATCTCTTTGGACTTTCTGCCAAGTTTCGAGACAAAGTTTCGTTGTGGAAACTATTATAAGACTTCCTGTCAAAAGGATGGACGTACAAAAACTATTATAACCGTATCGCATTGAAGTCCGCGCTGTATTTCGAGCTTCTGTAAAAGATCGCCAATCTTGGGGATTTTGCATTCGTTTGAATTAGGCGTGTTTCTTTCTTTGTTTCTGCAACAGTTTTCTGGTCCACTCACTGCTCCGTCGTTTGTTAATTGATTTGGTATAACAATGCATCACATCTTCACAGTCCATCACCCTTTCCCCTTTCCGTCGACACTCACAGACATAGTGCATTGTGGTTCCATATTGTCCCTCATCCCTCTATATTTTCTCTGTAGGCACACTGTGTAGGCGGCTTCCCTCGATAGACTTCCCAAACGCAGCAACTTAATCATCGTTATTATCTTCGCATTACATTATCGCCATTTCTGTTTTTATATTAAATCAGCAAAGGAAACAATTATTACTGTATTTTAAACATATTATTCAACCTTGATAAGCATAAATATATTTTTAAAAAGGTTTGTCTCCCAGAGTAGTTATGTAGCTGCTGCCAGACCGTCTCGCCCGAAGAATCGATAAAGAAAAGAAAAATACAGCCGATGCCAGTATTCTCCAACTGAATATTCTAGCAGCTGCAAAGGTATCGTGCGTTACAGCGGCTGATGGGGACCAGTGAAGTTCGCTCACAATATTTTTTGTTTGCTTGTGATAACAAGCTATCGCCCCCATTCAACTCTAGGTTCTGATAAATGGGTGGCACAAAAATATAGAAAGCCATGCTTGAACATAAATGCAGACGCTGCTCAAGCCTGCACGTTGCTCTGTTGTATTTGACCACGAACGGCATCCGTGCCATGCCCTCAATACGTTGCAAGTATCAGTCACGGTCAGATGAGCGTTTTTTGTACTTGTCAGTGTGTTATGTCAGAGATAAGTGAACTCCAACTTGGGTAAATTTTTGGTGCTCTCTCATAGTCAAGGTAGCCGAAGAATTTCGAAAGGCAGCGTCTCGAGGATTTATAGCGAATACAGGGAAAGCGGAAGAAATATCATCCGCTAAGTCCCAACGTGGACTAAATTTTGTGCTGAGTGATCATGATGGACGTTAGTTGAGGAGGATTGTGTAGAAGTTATCCAGATTACATTCATCCGGTACTTAAAAAGGTAAACACTTTGCAAACTGCAACAAACTTTACGAATAATTTGAAATCATTTTTAAACTTTTTGTCACTGACACCCCTCCAAAAAATAAAGGTGGAATGTTTATCATTTACCACATTTCAGTTGTTCGCTCAGGAAAAAATTTTACACTGGGTATTATATTTTAATTTATTACTTCTTCGCTACCAACCCCACTCGCAACACATTCTGCAGACGGTATCCACACATACCACTAAATGAAGCGACAAACTTACATCACTGTGAGACACATAATTAAGGAAATATGACGTCATAAACATTGCGATGCGTGAAAAAACAGCTTTTTCTTTAAAAGGGACCGAAATCACCCATAATATGCTCATTCGGCTGTTAATAATGAAGTAGTTTTATACAAAGGGATTCTATTCCTTAAAGAATCGTGGATGCGGTAGACGGAAGGGGAGGGTTATAGGTACAAGACAAACCAGGGAAAATTCACACGGATTCGTTTCACCGTAGATAATCCATCACCTTTCAACTGCCGGCCGCGGTGGTCTAGCGGTTCTAGGCGCGCAGTCCGGAACCGCGCGACTGCTACGGTCGCAGGTTCGAATCCTGCCTCGGGCATGTATGTGTGTGATGTCCTCAGATTAGTTAGGTTTAAGTAGTTCTAAGTTCTAGGGGACTGATGACCACAGATGTTAAATCCCATAGTGCTCAGGGCCATTTGAACCATTTGAACCTTTCAACAGTGGAGGGAGCAACGACCTTTATCAGCCATTATTAAAATGTCAGTAGCTCAGAAGGGAATTCCATATGCAGCAACAAAAAAAGTTTTTATCAATTACGCAATAATTTAAAATGTCTAAGAGGTAACGAAACAAGTTTTAAATCTGGTATAAAATCATTTCTCTTGGACAACGCCTTCTACTACATTGACGAATTTCTACTTAAAAACTGGTTGCTAGTAAAAAAGAGAAGTTAGTTGAAGTTGCATGGCTAGGAATATTAAAAATAATGAGTTCATTCATGTTAACAATAATCATATAAACTTATGCTGTAATTTGATCCTTTCCACATCATTCCGATAAAAGAACGTTTCAAGTGACCTATGGATCGTGTAACTAAGAAACTCTCTTTCTGCGGCTTTGACATCACAATGAAGATCTTTCGACAACAAACTCAATCGTAGAAGATGAAGCTCTGCTTCCAAATACACTAAGTTGACAAAATTCATGCGATACCAGCTAATATCGTTTTGGACCTCATTGAGCCTCACTGCCTCTTTTTTCTCTTTTTTTGAGTAATTAGTCTTTGACTACCTTGACACCTTAAATGCTTGGATCTTCTTCTTTTTCCGTTTTCCCTTAGTCAGTGTATCACTGCCATACAATACTAAGTTCCAAACGTACATTCTCAGAAATTTCTTCCTCAAATTAAGGCATGTATTTAATACTGGCAGACATCTCTTGGCCAGAAGTGCCCTTTTTTTCCAATGCTAGTCTGTTTTTTATGTCCTCCTGGCTTCGTTACGTCTTGGGTTACTTTGCTGCCTAGGCAGCACAATTCCTTAACTTCATCTACTTCGTGATCCCCAACCCTGATGTTACGTTTCTCGCCCTTCTCATTTATACTACTTCAAATTATTTTCACCTTTATTAGATCATTTCTCAATCCATACGAGTATTCTCTACTTCTTGGATTGTTCATCCCATTTAAATCTTAACTGTGATATCCTGTCACCTTGAATTTTAATTCTGCTCTTGAATCTTTTATATCCGTCATTGCTTCTTATATGTATAGATTGAACAGTAGAGGTGACAGACTATATCCCTGTCTCAGACCCTGTTTAACCCGAGCACTTCGTTTCTAGTCGTCCACTCTTATTGTTCCCTCTTGGCTCTTGTACATATTTTATATTACCCATCTCGCCCTATGCCTTACCCCTACTTTTCTTAGAATTTCGAATACTTTGCGCCATTTCACACTGTCGAACACTTTTTTGGAGATAGAAAAATTCCTGTGATAGTGTCTTGATTTTCCTTTAGTCTTGCTTTCATTACCAGCCGCACCTCTGGGGCCTTTACGTTTCCTAAAGCCAAACTAATCTTCATCTAAGATATCCTCAATTTTCTTTTCCTTCCTTCTGTATGTTATTCCTGTAAGTAACTTGGATGCTTGAGCTGAGAAGTTGACTTTGCGCTAATTCTCCCACTTGTCAGTTCTTTCAGTCTTCAAAATTATGTGAATGATGTTTTTTTTCCGAAAGTCAGATGGTATATCGCCAGAATCAAATAATCTACACACTAAGTTGAATTATCATTTCGTTGTCACTTTCCTCAGTGGTTTTAGAAATTCTGAAGGAATGTTATCTGTCCCTTCTGCTTGGGTTGCAGGACACCAGAGACTATTCAAAAAAATAACGAAACGATGCCCGCAAGCCTCAATCTGTGTACAAACATTTTGAGACACTGAAGTCGAGCCACTCCTAAGGTAATTGGATGCGAATGACAGCGTTGTGCGTGGTGAGAGGTAATGCCTGAAATTTGGTATTCTCGATACTCTTTTGACACCATGGTTGTCGGAATACTAAATTCCCTAACGAATTGCGAAACGGAATGTCCCATGCGTCTAGCTCCAACTATTATTCCGCCTTGACAGTCTGTTAATTCCCGTCGTGCGGCCATAATCGCGTTGGAAATCTTCTCACATGAATCAACTGAGTACAAACGACAGCTTCTCCAAGACACTGCTCTTTTATACCATGTGTACGCGATACTACCGCCATCTGTGTATGTGCATATTGTGCATATCGCTATCCCACGACTTTTGTCACCTTAATGTATGCATTGCCGATATAAAAGAGTTATTGAAATGTCACCAGTAGCCCGTTTTCGCTGTTGAATTTTTCATTCACTTCAGCGTCTCCGTTTTTCGGATAATGGTCTGTAAAGGTTCCCACGACGTACTAGTACTTCAAGCGTTTGACTATGTCCGCTTTATGCATAGCAATGTTGCAGTGGTCCTGTGGACAAAAGTTAAATGACAAGGGAAAGTAGGCTCTGCCATACACGTGACTCTGTGAACTCAAACGAGTGGAGACAGTAAGTGTATCAAGTCTTTATGTAATAGACTGAAGCGTTGAGTGAAAATTTATATCAAGGCCGAGAATCGAACCCAGTACTCCTGTTCATAAGGTAGGTGAGTTAGCCACTTAGCCACAGCCGTTCCCACAACTGCACGGATTACCCCATTCTGCAGAGGCTCTCCATGTTCTGGAATAGCACCTCACCACTCGCCGCTTCAGTCTATATACGTAAAATCGTATCTGTATGACACCAGTAAAGTCTGTGAGATTGTGTCATTTCATTTGTACGTGTACCAAGTCGACCGCGGCTGGCTTAGAGGTTTCGGAGCTGGTGCGAACGGCTCGACGGCACCCGTCCCTGGGGAGAGCTCGTGGGTTGCCGCGGGACAATGGCCGACACCCTGCCCCGTGTAGGCCCGCGGTGCCCATGCCCGGTATCGATCACGGGGCCGCCGCTCCCGCGACCACCGCAGCACGGCGTACGTGCCGAACCGCCTCACACTTGTCGGAAACCCTGTCGGTTGTGACGTCACGGTCTCACGCCTGTAAGTCGTACATATCCGTTCCTACTGTAGGCAGCTGCTTTGTGGTATTATCCAAATTTGCAAAATATACTCTTACTTACAGATATTACCATCTACCAAGCAATAAATTTCAGTATTTACAGATGACACGACACTTTTGATAGAGAGCGAAGTAGGTTGTTAAAGAAATATCGATAAGAATGAGTAACACAACTAGAGAAAAAAGACAAAGAAAATGTAGTGACATTAGAATCAACATACATTTGGCAAATTCACTACAGATGGAGCGCAAGGTGTGTCGAGACAACGAAGTTGGAAGTGAATCGATCACATTGTTTCGAAAAGAATCGTCCCACCATTTGCTTCATTGGCTTAAGGCAGTGGTTACAGAACACGTCTCCCTTGACCTGTACATAAACATCTGTGGCTAATCTTGCACATGACATCCGACTCTAAGTGTGAAATAAGTCACCAAAAAAATGAATAACATTATTTATTTCTTTATTAACTGTTGTCGTACCACATGTTCCACAACTTTTAATGTTATTACATCTTATTCTTGCAAAGAAGTCAATTAGAGGGATCAATTTTCTTCTTCATTATCATTTCTTCAAATCTCGGCACAAGATATTTCTTGCTGATGATTGGCAATGCCTAAAAATCTACCTGATATAAGTAGAATGTAGCACAAGATATCAAAACGCCTAGGGACTTGTTAACTACTTACAGATACTCCTGCTTGAACAAGCTCCAAAATTCAAGTAGTGACGAGAAAATGAAATTTGGAAAATCTATTAATACAGCTTCCGACAGCCTCAAAGGAAAACGCACGTTTAGAACCACCATCACTGCATGAAATTGAACAATACATTGGCCAGGTGAGGAACAACAGAGAGGCAGACGAAGACGGCATATTAGTTGAGGTGTCGAAATTGGAAGGAAGAGGCAGCTGAAACCAGTTATGAAATTATTTAAGATTGCCAGGGGAAAAAGAGAATACCGGACGACTGGATACTGGCAGAAGTAAAGCTGTGAGTACCGGGCGTGAGTCGTGCTTCGGTAGCTCAGTTGGGTTAGTAATTCTCGCTTCGCGCGTCGGTCGACTAGGTCGTGCTCTTAGTTCCGCCTCTACCGTAGCGCAGCGTGTTTTCCTCCTGTCAGTTTAGTGCCGTGTTGGTCTCCGTGCGCGTCGCATCGCTGGTTGTCGGCTGGTGTTTGGTGTTCGTGCGGCCCTTCCTGTCGCGGCGTCGTCTCTCGCCGTGATGTCCACCATGGTTCCCACGAAAGTTCCGCGTACAGGTACAGTCAGTTTTACCTTTGACAAATCCACGCGTCACGTCCAGCCCGGTTCTTTGGAGATACATGACTGGTTAGTCGATACAGTTAAGGTCACTACTGATCAGGTGCATACCGCATATTTCGACAGCGAATTATATGTGTTTTTTGTTAAGTTTCTTGACCCGCTCCAGGTTGATAGGCTACTTTCTCGTCATGGTTCTCAGGTACCCCTTACGCACCGTGATGGTTCCACTAGTATGGTTCTCTTGGCAAATGCAGAAGTGGTATATACGAATGTTCGGGTATTTAACCTTCCGCCCGAGGTTGACGACTCTTTTCTGAAGTCCGTTTTGCTTCCTTATGGGGACGTACGCCATATTCGAAAGGAACGCTGGTCTGCTCAGCACCGCTTACAGGTATATAGTGGTATTCGGTCGGTAGAAATGGTGGTCAAAAAACCTATTCCTTCTCACCTACAGGTATGTGGTTATAGGGTCCATATCACGTACAGTGGCCAGGAAGGAACATGTTATTATTGTAATGAAACTGGTCATTTCCGTACTAATTGTCCGCGGCGTGTGGTGGTATTAAAACCTACATACGAACAGCGTAAAAAATTGACTTTAGCTGATCTTCTCCCGCAAGGATCTCGGACTGAATCGCTCACTGTTACTGAGAGACGCAGTGATCCGTTACCCGACAACGGCCGTGATTTTCCCCCGTTGTCCTTGAGTAGGGATGTTGCTGCCCATAATTCCGATGTTCCCGCGCTGATTTCTCACAACAAGCGTCGGCGAACACAGGATGATGCGGCTGATGAATCTTCCTTATTGGCTCGCCCTTCCGATGGGCCTCCGGTAAAGGACTCTCTTTCTCAGTCGGAAATCGTGGATGAGGAAGCCACAGGTGCTATCACGCCTTTGCAGAAGCTCCCTGACACCTTATCTGACGTTGTTCCTGCTACCGCGGCAGCCTCTTCGGAGACGCCCGTGACGGAACCTGCTTCTGGTTGCCACGTGTCTTCTCCGGTGCTCTCTGACACTTCTCCTATTGACTCTGTTTCGCATCCCCCTTCTGGAATTTCTGTCGCCCCCTCTGGGTCACAGCCTCCTCCCATCAAACAACTGATTGATTCTCCAGAGCCAGTGGATCCCGTTGTTATTCACCAACTGTCCCACCGTGAACCCATGTCTGCGGACGAGTGGGATGTAGAGGCCTCTCTCTCGCAATCTGACACGGAATGTCTACATGATGCTCCTACGCAGCCGAACGCTGCAGCGTCGGCACCGCGGAGCCGCAGTCGAATCCGTAAACAGCCACGGAGAGCCGCGTCACGGCCGAAGAAAAAGCAGTGGGAAGATGAGGGTTCTGTTTCGTAGTTTTTCTCTCTGTGGTTCAGTGCTTGTTTCTGGTATGATTACTTGTATGCTGCTCCGTCAGCTGACGGCTCTCTACCGATCTTTGTTTTTCTTTGTAGGTTGAAGTTCCATGCAAGCATATACATTTCTTACTCTGAATATTAACAGAATATGTTCTGAGCTTCGGCTCGCCGCTTTGCGACAGTTTATCTATCAGTCTGGGGCAGATGTTGTTTTTTTACAGGAAGTCCTATTCGACCAGTTTTCCATTCCTGGGTTCTCGACGTTTTTTAATGTCGCTTCCGAACTTTCTACGGGCACTGCCTTGTTTTATAGAGAAGGCATTCCGTTGATGAATTTCGAAGTACTTGACAGTGGAAGGGGGATCGGGTGCACGTTTTATGATCTCAGTTTACTCCTTCTTTATGCCCCTTCTGGTTCGGGTTGTACTACCGCACGCTCGAGTTTCTATAAAGAAGAAGTCATTTACCTGCTTCGTAAATCCCCGACAAAGATAATTTTAGGTGGGGACTTCAATTGTGTTCTACGGCCGGTAGATCAGTCTCCTAATTTTAATTTCAGTAAAGAACTCGACGACCTTGTGCGCTCCTTGCACCTGCGTGACGTGTGGGTTTCTCGCTATCCTACACTTGTGCGACATACCTACTTTACTCCCACGTCTAGCAGTCGCCTCGATCGCTTTTACCTTTCCGATTCCTTGTGTGGGCAACTTCTGGCTGTTGATGTGATACCAGCCTGTTTTACTGATCATTGCGCTGTAGCCGTTACGTTTAATTACGAGCGACAACCGGTAAAATTGTTTCGTCCTCCTTGGATGCTCAATATCGCGTATTTGCAAGATACCTCCCTTGGTATCGTCCTGGAGGACATTTGGACACGTTGTTCTCGTACTATGGACCGGTACCCGTCTATCGTGGCATGGTGGACACTGTATGCAAAACCTCACATCCGTAGGGCTCTCATGCGTTTTGGGGCTGCGAAGGTGGCAGAAGATCGACGAACGCAAGAATTTTACTATTCTGTCTTACGTCAACTGTACGATAGTGCTACGCATGCTCCCCTCCGGGTTACTGATATACAGCGCATCAAAGCCAAATTGCTGCAGCTCAAACGCATTCAAATGGAGGGCCTGCGGACGAGGTCTCAACCCCGTTCCCTTCTACAAGAGGAACTGACGTCACTCTACCATCTAGTCCGTTTACGGTCGCGCCGGAAACGTGGGTGCCTTGCCTCCCTCACAACCGCTGACGGCCGCGTGTTCACCTCTCACCGTGACATTTCTGACTTCGTTTACACCTATTTTACTGATCTGTACGATACTCATGTCCCGGCGGAAACCTCTCTTGACGACTTTACCTCCTTGCTGCCTCGCGTCGTCACTCCTCAATTAAACGACGCCTTTCTGCGTCCCTTTCAGAAGGATGACATATATGATGTTGTTGCAGGATCGCAGTCCCGCAAGTCGCCTGGATTAGATGGTATTCCTAAGGAGTTCTATGTTCAATTTTGGCCGCTCATTGGTGACACCTTAACGTCAATGGTAAATGAAGTGATGCGGGGAGTCTCACTTCCTGCTCCTTTTCAGGAAGGCAGAATGGTCCTCCTCCCGAAATCCACAGGTCGACCTGCAATTGATTCCCTCCGTCCTATTACTCTCCTTAACTTTGATTATAAACTTGTCGCTCGAGCAATTAATATCCGTCTCTCTAAGCTGCTCGATACCATTATTGCCGCCCACCAAAGCTGTGTGCCTGGACGCACGATACTGACTTCCGTTCTCGAATGTCGCGATGTAATCTCGGTGGCGGCTGCCGCTAATATCCCAGGGGCTTTGCTTTTTCTTGATTTCCAAAAAGCGTTCGATCGCGTCAGCCATGATTTTTTATCGAGAGTGCTCACCGCTGTCGGCTTTAATAATGATGCTCGACAAGTCTTAACTAATCTTTTTACCGGTATCAGTGTCTCGGTGATTGTGAACGGTCACCCTACCCCCCGGATATCGATCAGACGGGGGTTACCCCAGGGAAGCCCCTTATCCATGTCACTTTTTGTTCTATCCTTAGAGCCCTTACTTCGCCATCTCACCATGCACTTACGTGGCTGGAATATATTGGGGGAAATTTTTGCAGTCCGTGCATACGCCGATGACGTCATGGTTTTAGTACGACATGCCGAGGATATACCGCGGCTTAAGGATACCTTGGATTCATTTTGTGGTCTTGCTGGTGCTCGCATTAATGATCGCACATGCACGTTCCTGCCGTTGAGAGGCTTTGATCATGTCGTCATTCCTTGGGCGACGGTTGTCGATCGCCATAAGACCTTGGGGATCATAGTGGATCGTAATCCGATCAAAATGGCGGCACTAAATTGGCGTGAGGTTACGAGTCGTGTTCACGGGGCGATCCTTGAACATGACCGCCGTTCCCTTAGCCTCCTTCACAAGGCACGGGTTTTAGAGACCTATGTCTACAGTAAAATATACTACGTTGCGCAGGTCTTCCCGCTTCCCGCGATGATGGCCCGCAGGCTGAAACAGCTGTCTAGTCGATTTCTGTGGCGCCGCCATGTCTTCCGTGTCCGATATGAAGTTGTGGCCAGGCCTCGGAAGCTTGGAGGATTGGGTCTTTCAGATATCAAAGTGAAGACGTCCATCTTATTTGCCCGCCGCAATGTTTTAACCTGTACGCGGGCTCCGCATTCAGTCACCTCTCGTTTACTTTCCCGCCTCCGGCCGGCCAGTCTGACCCCTCCTGTTGATGTTGGACGGATTAATCCTAAATTGCGGCACATTCGTGAATACTTTGTACTTGTCGGTATTCTGGGTGCTGATATACTTTCTATGACGCATATAACTACCAACATGCTACAAATCCGTTGGGGTACAGCATGTTTCCCTTCTTCCGTTGAACTTGCTTCCCCGTCAACGTCATGGAAAACGGTCTGGTCTCATCTTAGTCTTCCCATTTTGCCGATGGAGATTGTTTCAACGTGGTATAAGGTCATTTACCGTCTGATACCTACTGGTGATCTTCTTTTTCGTATTGGCCTTCGTCCGACTGATCAGTGCGAGGAATGTCATCAAACTGACACCTTACTTCACAGGCTAGTTGCTTGCGGACGGGATCATTGGCTCTGGGTCCGCCGTCAATTAGCTTTTCTTACTAGAGGGCCTGAAACCGCATTCCCAGACGACATCTTCTTACATCCGGACATCTCTTATTTTCCTCAGACGAAAACGAACACGATTGTTTGGCTCTTGGGTTACTATGTCCATTACGTCATTGAAGGCGGTAATGACCCAGATCCCCGCGTTTTTCACCATTATTTGTCAACTGCGCATTGGAAATGGCAGCGGTTACCACAATACCGAACGCTTTTTGCGAATATGCTTTTTCTTGTGTTTAACCGTCAAGGGGTTGGTTAAGTTCCCCTATGATTCCTGTTTCTTCCCTGAGCTCGAGTCCCCTCCCTTGTTGTATTTTTTCGTAATGTTTTTTTCTCTCTCTCTTTTGCTTGTATATATATACACCCAAAATTCATACGGGTGGGGTAACGGGTTGGTCTTCCCCTTCAGAAGAAATGTTTTATTTGTGTTTCACCTAATTTGTTGATTTTCTTTTTGCAGCTAATATTAAATGATGATTTGACTATGGTTGTCTGAATTTTCGTGAAATATACCAAGTCAATCTGATAATAAAAGAAAAAAAGAAAAAAAAAGTTGGTAGAGCACTTGCCTGCGAAAGGCAAAGGTCCCGAGTTCGAGTCTCGGTCGGGCACACAGTTTTAATCTGCCAGGAAGTTTCATATCAGCGCACACCCCGCTGCAGAGTGAAAATCTCATTCTGATGCCATAATCCACCCGCTTCGTAAGGAGGGTGACTGGCCGGACACCAACAATTACCGAGGCATATCTCCACTTCCACTCACCTACAAAATTATATCAAAGCTCTACCGAATAAGATAGATCAAGCAGGACACACAATTGTCAAGTAACCAGCAGAATTCAGAAAAAATAGATCGTGCCCAGGGCAAAGTTTTAACCTGAAAACTATCCTCACGATCAGAACTGTCGTTATATTTATTGATTTCAAACAAGCATACGATTCTGTAGACAAACAGACAATATTCCTGGACTGGGAGAAGCAGATACCGACTGGAAGAAGCAGACATCAACAAAAGCTCCAGACAATTAGTCGAACAGGCACTCACAGACACAACATCAAAAATTAAATTTCTAGAGGAAGTTTCTGAACCCTTCACAATTAACACAGGTTCTCGGTAGGGCGATGGGCTCTCAGCAATTCTCTTCAGTCTGGCCTTAGACAAGGTCATAAGAGAGTGGAATAAAGCAGTGCAAGAGAAAAAAATTGAAGGAATCAATCTAGGACAAGGAAGAGGAAATTCGAGGTGAAATATCTCGCTTTTGCTGACGACATTACAAAAATTTCTAAGGACAAAACAGATGCAAAGAAAATAATAGAAACACTTTACAAAACTGCAGCTAAAACGGATTACTAATATCATATGAAAAAAAATGGAACACATTCAACATAAACAGAACAGAAAAAAATATATGTAAACGCAACACGGAAACATCAAAAGAGTTGATAAGTTTAAGTATTTCCGAGAATGCATACAACCAGTTGGGTTAGATAACGGGGCAAGTAAAGAAAGACCGAAGAAAGTGGAATTAGCATACAAACCCAACCAAAACGTATAGAATAAAAGATCGGTATCATACCAGCCAAAAATGAAACACTACGCAACAGTAATTAAACCGGAAGCACTAAACGTATCCGGATGCCTAATGCTGAATAAAAGGGGTGAACAAGAAGAACTGAAAAAGAAAGAAAAGAAAATACTCAGAAAAATTTTAAAACCACAAAAGAACAAAGATAACAGCTGGACGAAGAGGAGAAATGCTGTAGAAATCTATGTAGAAACATAGAAACAATCACAAACACAATAAGAAACAGGAGATTAAAATTTTACGGTCATATGTACAGAATAAATGACAATGCGCTAACAAAGACGATTTTTAACTTCATTTCCAAATTAAAAAACACCACGGGATGGCTAGAAGAGACAGAAAACACCGAACACAACAGTGAAAGTTTCAGGCTACTGATCAATACTCCAAAATTTCCTGTCCAACAACGAAATTCGCAACCAAGGAGGGTGGTGTCAAATGGACAGAGGTAGGCCAACAGCCAAGGCATTAAGAAATTCTGAGAAGACAAAAAGAAAAAGATTGTACCTTTGTCTTAGATTCTAAGCGCTCTATAACTGGTCAAATTCTGTAACTAAAAAAAAAGAAAAAAAGAAAAAAGAGTTTCAAGAACCGACTTAAGTGATAACCCTAGGAATAATCTACAACACACTACGTATCGCTCACACAGGTCTCGTGACGACAGCATTAGATTAATTACAGCTCACGCAGAGGCATCGAACAAGTGTTCCTCTAACACTGCATAGTGAACCTAACGGGAAGAAACCCCAATAACTGATACAATAAGACGTACCCTCTGTCATACTGTTAACAGTGCTTTGCAGAGTATAGATGTAGACGTAGATGTAGATGAAGAAATTTGGAGAGACTTTGTAATACCGAGACCTAGAAAAAGCGTAAAATGCTCCAAATTCGGAGAAAAATAGGAGTAAGCTGTAGGGAGAGGCCGAAAATATACAGTATGTACAAGAACCAAGAGGGAATAATAAGTGTGGACGACCAAGAACAAAGTGCTCGCATTAAAAATGGTGTAAGACAGCGATGTTGTCTTTCGCTCCTATTGTTCAGTCTGTACACCGAAGAAGCGTTGATGGAAATAAAAGAGCGGTTCAGGAGAGAAAATTCAAGGTGAAAGGGTACCAATGATTCGATTCGCTGATAGCATTGCTACCCTGACTGAGGGTGAAGAAGAATGGCATAATCTACTGAATGGAATGGACAGTGTAGTGAGTACAGAATATGGATTGGGAGTAAATCAAAGAAAGACGAAAGTAATGAGAAGTATCAGAAATGAGAACAGCCACAAACTTAACATCAGGATTGGTGGTCTCGAAGTAGATGAAATTAAGGAACTCTTCTACCTAGGCAGCAAAATAATTAATGATGGACGGAGCAAGGTGGACATCAAAAGCAGACTACCGATGGCAAAAAGGGCATTCCTGGCCAAGAGAAGTCTACCAGTATCAAACATAGGCCTTAATTTGAGGAAGAAATTTCTGAGCATGTATGTTTGGGGCACAGTACTGTAGGGTAGTAGAACATGGACTGAAGGGAATATGTGGAAAACACTGACAAGGAGAAAGGACAGGATGGTAAGACATCTATTAAGACAACAGGGGCTGACTTCCACGGGACTAGAGAGAGATTTAGAGGGCAAAAACTATAGAGAAAGACAGATTTTGGGATACATCCAGCGGATGGCCACATCAAACCAGTCAGAAAACTGATGACTGAAAAAAAAAAAAAAAAAAAAAAAATAAGAATAAGAAAATAAAATAATACGGAAGTTCCTAAATCAGGTCGGCTGGATAGAGATAGGAAGCTCCTTCTTCCCGAATAAAACGCCACTCAGTTTAAAAACAGCGTACCATCACTCGGTTTGTTAGTGGTGAACAATATTCTATTGCTCATAATGAAGTTATTTCATAATGTAAAAAGCTAGTGCTTCATGTTCATTCTTTTACCGACACCAATCACTGCATACACTACACGCATTACATGCAACACACACAAACTAGACTGGCAGTAATGCCTAATGTGGTGAGCTTCAAACAAATGTTCGAAGTTCAGTAACAACTTCGTCTTGTATCGTGAATAGCGGGAACGTAGCTGTTACGATGTCGCAATTTTTGACGTAAGGCGACGATTAAAAGCAAACAGTGCGAATATGGATCCACCGGTGAAGTGCGGGGTGAGGTTGATGTCGCCGCCTACGAGGTTGCTGACGGAAAGGATTTCACAGCAGGGCTGGCAGCGAGGCAAGTCCTTAAGGCTGGCGAGCTACATCAGCGCGTAGGCGGGTAACTGGCGGGTAACGCGGTTACCTGCGGCGGCGCTGATGGCCGCCGAGATCCAATTACCCCGACCTCCGCTGCCTCCAGCGTTGTATGTGGGCAAGGCCGGCAGTCCGAGCCGAGACTACCATTCTGACCAACGCCTTATTCATTAACTAGGAATATCGCACTGTATATATACCACGAGCCGATAACGAAGAATGCTGAAGGAAGAGTTAGACATTTCTCTTCTTGATTTTTATTCCAATAGCCAACTTACCAGCTTTTTTGTCCGCGGCTTCTTCCATTTACCTGCATTTCACCTACATTTCACACAGTCATAAATGTAATTCACACATTAGATTTAATATATTTCACACATATTTGTACTCCTATTTCCTCTGCGTCTTACCGTGAATTTCGACGTACAGTTTCATCTGAGTCCTGACGAAAAGGTCTGTTTCACGCCATGTCACTCCAGAGACGACGTTAAATGTATCTGTAGTTTTCAGCCGTTTTTCACATAGAGGTAAAAAAAAAAAAAGGGAAGGGAGATAGCACTACAGACTTACTCTGTACGTTGTTTTGAAACTAGAGTGGGCGTGGCCTGCCGCCATTTTGAATTACCAAAACATTAGTAGGCTACTATTTACGATTACTTCTTGTTCATTATTTCTGTCTTGTGAGCGCGAGAAATGTTTTACATAACAAAAATTACAGAGCTTACATAGTGTCAGGTAGGGAATTTCGAATGTTTTTCTTTTCTTAAACGGGTATTTGCTCCAGTAATACGATATATTTGGCATCGTTAATGTAACTTATTTTTTACTGATATATTTCGAATAACCAAGAAGGAAGGAAGTGATGTGCAAAGCACGCTTTCATAATTCTTTTAATTCCACTTTTACTGTACTTGTATCGATAGCAATACAGCTGGAACTCCGAACTCAAGCGTGTTTGCTTATTGTTTCTACTTTTGATTGGTTACAATTTCACCTTTCAGCTCGTACACACAACATATTTAATGTTCACTTTTGCAAACAAGTTCTTTGTCAGCCCATAAACGTAAGCAATGAGGAAAGAAGCCAGGCATGCTATGATAGCTTGTGCATGTCAACAAAGTGGAGAATTAATGAAATGTCAGAGAAACAGAATTGCATAGAGGTATTTCTCCTTGCAGTGTAGACTTTTTGTTTTGTTAGATTGTCAGTGCATTAGCCTCACTGTAGTTTACACATCTTCTCACTCTGAAATCTTACCTACTATGCGTCGATCAGTATGTGGCCAATAATAGCAAATTTGCAGGGTAAAAAAGGATATAATTTTTTGAACATTTTCCAGCGTTGAGGAATACTATAAATTTGATTAAGGAAATGGTATAAAACGCAAAAGACCCCATGAAATGGATATTTTGCTTTATTATGTTTGTAAGTAATTATTTTAGTAATTATTGCCTAACTTGAGCAAGATGTTGGCCTACCTTTCCAACAGCAGCCAGTTTACGTCTTTTCTCGGAATATTTCTCGGCAGTATATCAGTTAGTTTTTCAGGAATAACTGAACATAGCACAATTGGAATGTACGTCTGAACATTTGCTTGATTTTACTTTTGAATTTAATTTTGAGTTTTTCAAACTATGTAAGCCTATGTAAGTCTGTAGGCTTTCGTGGCCGTTGTCACTCTGCTGGGTTTTTCTAAAATAATCGACGTTTCGACCCCTCTGCTGGGATTTTCTTCAGGTTGTTTCAGTGTTATGCGTTACTTCGATTAGATGAACTTTTATAAGATGATATCCTCACTGAACGGATTTCATTTTTATCTTATCACACGTTGAAACATATCGGCGCTTTCATTTATGTATACCACAGATAGCCAGCAGCTCGTGGTATTGCGGCAGCATTGTCGCTTCCTGCGCACGGGGTCCCGGGTTCGATTCCCGACTGGGTTAGGGATTTTCCCTGCCTCGAGATAACTGGTTGTTGTTGTGTCGTCTTCATCATCGTCCCCATTACGGTCGGAGGAAGGCAATTGCAAACGGCCTCCACTAGGACCTCGCCTGATCGGCGGTGCGGGCCTCGCGCATCGTCCCCTGCGCTCCTCGGAGTATGGAATCTCATCATCATCATCATCATCACAGATAGAACAACATGCGTAGCACACGCTCGACAAAGGAAATAAGTATTTTAATAGAGGAAACGTAGGGATTCTATGCGCATCCCTTTCCATGAACAAACAGTATGGTTTGCGAACCAAAATGGCCGCCAACTGCCGTTTGAGAACGCTGAGAACGCAGTATCACGTTAGCCAGCTCGTGGCGTGTGTCGACTCCTGCGTCAGCTGCCTCGTCCACTGTGCCGTCGTCTTAAGTCACACCAAGTACGGTAACTCCAGGCTGGCGAGCAGGGGCGCTTCCTGAGCTCCAGAATGAGCGTCATTTGCTGAAAGACCGAGAGTGGCGCTAGAAGCGACTATTGAGTGAAACAAGAACAGTATCCAGTTTGACCAGTGGTTCCCAACCTGGGGAAATATGTAATTCTCTGAGGTGTAGAAACAATAGGTTCAGTCGTGCTTCTGTCACGAGAGGCATAATTCAGATGCTCTATCGAACAACAAACTAACGAACTAACTTTAAAGGGTCATTACTACACTCCTGGAAATGGAAAAAAGAACACATTGACACCGGTGTGTCAGACCCACCATACTTGCTCCGGACACTGCGAGAGGGCTGTACAAGCAATGATCACACGCACGGCACAGCGGACACACCAGGGACCGCGGTGTTGGCCGTCGAATGGCGCTAGCTGCGCAGCATTTGTGCACCGCCGCCGTCAGTGTCAGCCAGTTTGCCGTGGCATACGGAGCTCCATCGCAGTCTTTAACACTGGTAGCATGCCGCGACAGCGTGGACGTGAACCGTATGTGCAGTTGACCGACTTTGAGCGAGGGCGTACAGTGGGCATGCGGGAGACCGGGTGGACGTACCGCCGAATTGCTCAACACGTGGGGCGTGAGGTCTCCACAGTACATCGATGTTGTCGCCAGTGGTCGGCGGAAGGTGCAAGTGCCCGTCGACCTGGGACCGGACCGCAGCGACGCACGGATCCACGCCAAGACCGTAGGATCCTACGCAGTGCCGTAGGGGACCGCACCGCCACTTCCCAGCAAATTAGGGACACTGTTGCTCCTGGGGTATCGGCGAGGGCCATTCGCAACCGTCTCCATGAAGCTGGGCTACGGTCCCGCACACCGTTAGGCCGTCTTCCGCTCACGCCCCAACATCGTGCAGCCCGCCTCCAGTGGTGTCGCGACAGGCGTGAATGGAGGGACGAATGGAGACGTGTCGTCTTCAGCGATGAGAGTCGCTTCTGCCTTGGTGCCAATGATGGTCGTATGCGTGTTTGGCGCCGTGCAGGTGAGCGCCACAATCAGGACTGCATACGACCGAGGCATACAGGGCCAACACCCGGCATCATGGTGTGGGGAGCGATCTCCTACACTGGCCGTACACCTCTGGTGATCGTCGAGGGGACACTGAATAGCGCACGGTACATCCAAACCGTCATCGAACCCATCGTTCTACCATTCCTAGACCGGTAAGGGAACTTGCTGTTCCAACAGGACAATGCACGTCCACATGTATCCCGTGCCACCCAAGGTGCTCTAGAAGGTGTAAGTCAACTACCCTGGCCAGCAAGATCTCCGGATCTGTCCCCCATTGAGCTTGTTTGGGACTGGATGAAGCGTCGTCTCACGCGGTCTGCACGTCCAGCACGAACGCTGGTCCAACTGACGCGCCAGGTGGAAATGGCATGGCAAGCCGTTCCCCAGGACTACATCCAGCATCTCTACGATCGTCTCCATGGGAGAATAGCAGCCTGCATTGCTGCGAAAGGTGGATATACACTGTACTAGTGCCGACATTGTGCATGCTCTGTTGCCTGTGTCTATGTGCCTGTGGCTCTGTCAGTGTAATCATGTGATGTATCTGACCCCAGGAATGTGTCAATAAAGTTTCCCCTTCCTGGGACAATGAATTCACGGTGTTCTTATTTCAATTTCCAGGAGTGTATAATCAGTCTTTCATTAGACCCTAATACAGATCACATAAGCTACCAGTAAGTATATTTCTTTCAAATACTAATGTTGAAGTGTGACACAATGTGGTGGTTACAGCTCGTGAAATGAATGTATGAACAATATGCATAGGCCACCCACTAAACACACTCACTGTGCCATGCATCTATGGAAGTAAAACTGACACATATACATCATGGTGCAGGTAGTTCCCACAAGATCAGTAAATGCAAAATTATTCATTTGAAACAATTAAGCGCTAATTGATAACACAACAGTAACTATGTAACGGCTACTACAATGCTGTGAGGCGCACCCTGATTTAATGGCAGTGGTCAGACACAAAGCACTGTCAAGCTGAGGTCTTCTAATTACTGCCAGCCAAGATGTATGGAGTCAAGCGGCGAAGTGATTCAGAAACAGTAGGCCTAAGTGTAGTGTACACATTTCGAAGAAAGGTTTTCGTAGTTTTGTTAGACGCTAGTGTTGGTGTTGGGGAAGAAGAGTGGGTACTCAGGAGCAACGATCTCAGAGATTTTGGGACCAACAGAGTCAGGCGAACAGTTGTAAATGCAACACCGGCTGTTAAGTACTAACCTTCGCCACCTTGACTAACTTGAAATATTGGAAATAAAAGCGTATAAATTTTACCCATGCAACTGTTTGTCTCTGAGCTCGCTAATACAACGGTTTACCTCGTTTCCATCCCCTAAATCTACGGGCAGAACAATTTATAAATAAGGAACAAGGTCCCAGAATACTTCGTGTTGAGCACAGAATTGTGTGGAACTGCAATGTGGGCCACCGGAAATCCAGAGGTGAAACTGTAAACACTGGAAAGGTGGTGTCCGTGGTGTCGTCTGAAGAGCGAGGTGCCAAAACAAGGTTGGTAGCTTGCAATACAACGACAGGAAAAGACAGTAGGTGCAAACCGCAGCGAGGAATGAGCGACATCTGTGCAGCGAGGCCCACAAGCGTTTCGCTACACCCGCTTGTGTACTGCCGGCATAGCACTGGACCGCGCAACCCAGTTCGCGTTAATCGAGTGAGACGGCAGCACCGTCTTCTAGTAGGCCAGCTATGTGGCTAGTGTCGTAGGAAAAACTGCAAGTAAAGTGGTGTCAGTTGTAGTCAGAGAGAGAGAGACTCTCATTTTACCTGTATCAAGAGACAGTTGCAAATACTCTTGACATTCCTGTGGAAGCTGAAACACTCCTCATTAGATGAAATACCGCGTTCTGTAGTCTACTTTTCACCGTAAGCCAAGAAGAAACATTCCCGACTAAATTCCGCTGATTGTTAATAAGCGAATAGCAACCTAACTTCAATTTTGATGTGACCGCGACCTAATATATAAGTGATAATCCTTTATAGCTGCTTCGGGGGCTGCTTCTAATGAGAACAGGGCTGTGGTTCAAATGGTTCTGAGCACTATGGGACTTAACATCTGAGATCATCAGTAGCCCAGAACTTAGAACTACTTAAACCTCACAAACCTAAGGACTAACCTAAGCGCGGTTCCGGACTGAGGCGCCTAGAACTGCTCGGCCACCTCGGCCGGCTATGCATTTTTATTTGTTTATTTACGTTCTGTATCAAAAATCCGGGAGAAGCAGTATTACGCCGCAGGAACCTTATTTGTGAAAAAACGGTGGCTTATACAGAAAATTGGACCTTAAATTGTTATTGCCCGGAAATTTTACGTGTTTTTCAATGTATCGTAGGTGTTTTTGTGTTTAGTTTTAGAATATTCGTAATTTTTGTCAAACACTGTTTTAAGTTAGATAGTCGTATTGAAGGTGGATAGGGCGGCCATCTTTGAGAGGAGTTGGTTCTGAGCGTCGCTGAGAGCTGGACGTGCCGCGCATCTGCGGGTACCATTGGGTTGGTAGCCACGTTCGGGGACAAGTATGTAAGTAGCTACGTTCGGAAGCAATCAAGTGGACCGCAATATAGTGGTTTAGGATAGCAAACAAGATTTTATTTTGTGAATTGTGAACAGTCAAGTGCCGTGATCGCGACATTTGAATTTTATAGTGAAGTGTTGTAGCATCGATTGTTCAAGGCCGCCCTTACGTAAAAGCTCCTCAGACTGCATTTTGAGTGTTTAGTAAATATATTGAAGAAAGATAAACAACTTGTCCGAATCATAAATCTGCGTGAGTGACTCAATATTTTAAATTTCACAGCATTACCTGCCTGCATTGTTTTGTTATATTTTATTTCAGCTTCAAAACTGAGTTTACGGTACGTGTGAGCTGGCACCCTATGACGGAGAACGGAGCCAAACATCTAGACCAGTCACATCCCTGGGGTACTCAATTAAGCTGAGTGCAACAAATACATTATATTTTCGTGCCATAGCACATGGCGGCTCCAGCCAAACTATTCAAACTTCAATGTGTAGTGCCCAGTACAGTCGTGGGGGGATATTAAATCCCCCCCCCCCCCTCCTCTCCCGCGCACGCCACTACAACGTAGCACAGCAAACTTGTTGCCCACAGGCCTCCAACCGCCGTACTGAAAGCCCGTCCCGTACGTTTATATCCTGCTAGCGCTGCGTAATTTCAGTAACTGCTCCATTACAAGAAACAGCAGCGTACGTTCTTATTACGGCTGCTTCGACGCCTGCTGACAGAGGCCCGGAGCCTGTCTGCATCTCCTCCTGGTGGACGTGATTAAACTTAACTGGAAACACGAAGCACGAGAGTAGCAATCAGCTGCAAGAAGGCTTCGCTTATTGCCTTTTGTCAGAGATGCAGAATTTCAGAAAGAGCAGAGTTCTGTCCTTGCTCCGTTACGACAAAAGTGACAATTAATGACCTCCTGAATTGGTACCCGAAACCATCATCACTCCTGACTGTCGGTCCGTATGGTGAGCGAGAGTCGAATTGGTACTGAGTCGCTGTTCGAAGCACCCCAGACACGTCTTCGGTTGTAATCTCGTTGGTTGGGGTAGAATTGTCTTCAGTGATAAGTCCCGCTTCCAAATGAGGCCCAATGACCAGCAAAGACGTGTCTAGCGATGCTCCGGAGAGTGCTGATTAAGGCTCGACAACCAGGAGTGACGGTTTGCGGGGTGCCATTTCTTTTCGTAGCAGGATCACCGTGGTTGTCATCCGCGCACCCTTACAGTACAGGAGTACGTAGACGACATTCTACGTCTCGTTTTGTTGCCCTTCGTGGCAAGCCATGGGCTTACATTGCAGCAAGACAATGCCCGCCTACACACGACGAGAGTTGCTACTGCTCGTCTTAGTGCTTGCCAAGCTTTACCTTCGTGAACAAGGTCACTTGATCTGTCCCCAATTGAGAACGTTTGGAGCATTATGGACAGCGTCCTCCAACCAGACTTTGACCCTCTAACGCGCCAATTGGACAGAATTTGGGCCGATATCCCTCAGGACGTCTTTCAGTTAATGTCAACTTCGTGAAGCTCTTTCTCTTGAATAAATCATTCAGTTTTCTAATTGTAATCATTTGCTTGTCTGTAAATATAGTTCACATCTATCGATTTCCAGCCCATTCTTTTCCTCTTTTTTTTCGTAGAGTGTACGTAGACCTTCCTAGTACATATGTGTAGGTAGGGACTCGGACTATACTAACCCTGTAAGAATTGACGAGTTTGACAGATTATTGATAATTGAATAGCTGCCTCTGAGTCATAGAAATTGTCCAGATAAGGGCCTAAATTGGGCATCTGGTTGTCAGTCAGTCTTTGTTTTCTGTGGCCTACGTTCAGGAATCTCGGGAGCCATGGAAGTTCGTGGTTGTGGTGCTTTATCTTGTTGAAATTATAAGTCTCGAACCCATGGTACACTTGTATACTGTTGAAATCATAAGTCTCGAACCCATGATAGACTCATATACTACCATTTTTTACATTTATGTATTGTTGTTGATGGTCCATCGCCTAGCTAGCTAAATGGTCTGTTTTTTTCACATTACATTTTTTAATAAGTTATGCAAAAAGAATATACATTTTTATAGCTAATACGTATATTGAAGTATCTACTACTAATAATCTGGGTACCTTTTGGGAAACGACCTTCTGGCAATGTATATTTCTCGACACTAGATTCTTCTAAGACCTAATTATTCATATTTTATCCATTAAGGCTACAGCTTAAAACCACCCTAAATCTATAATAATAATAATAATAATAATAATAACAATAATAAAAGGGAACTAGTAAGAACAGAAACTGAGAGAAAATGAATACCGAGAAGAATAAAAATTGGAAAAAGAAACAAATTTGTCATTATTACCAAAAAATGTTGAGTAGTTTTGAGGTGCTGTTACAGTTTCCGTGTGATCTTACGTCATTTCAGTGGATAGAGTTTCCTTTTCGCCGTACCTTCAAGAACGTTGTGGATATGAACGAAGTCAGTAATGCTCTCAGGAATTTCCCACTTCACCGCCTGTGTGGCCAGTGAGATACTCAAGATCCAGACATACTTTCAGACTCGACTTTGAATCCTAAGAGAACCCGTTATCAGAAACTCGGATCTGCTGACGGCCTAATGAACCTTATTCCCTCCATCCGTATCTTGGCATCGAATCTTTGCCCTCCTCTGTTTCACGCCACGCACTTCTGCCCTGGGCACAAACTACTTGGTCCAAATGCTCTCTTTTGGCTATCTGTCAGAAACTGACTCTATTTCGTTGAAGAAGCCAAATTTCAGTTATTTAGGCACCGCCTAGAAGAGAGGAGTGCCCTGATCTGTAGCCTCCCTTCTACCATCAAAGACGCTTAAACCGGATATTCTAACAGGACGAGACCGGTGGCTTTGCAGTTACAGCAGGGTTGCTCTTTTCTCTTTGTTCCAAATAAGTAACACAGGTATGCGTCATCTCCTGTGAGACAGTGCACAAGACCAGCCTCCTCGACCCAGGTTGCTACCAGATGCTTTTTCGCTGACGCTCGACTCGAGGGTAGGCTGGTTCGAATCCTGGTGATGGAAAAAAAACATTCACTGCAGCTTTTGCCGAGCATGGGGAGGAGAGCCAGTGGCGTAAGGTTTCTGATCACCAGATTTTGCGCCAGTGTCCAAACTTCTCCACAGTGTCTCATGAAGTGCGGGCATGTAACACTGTCGCTGGTGCTCCGTTCATCGGATGGGGACGTTGAAATTGGCGACTCCCTTGTGCTATTCGTGGGGAGTAAACTACGTGCATGCACTGACTTTCACGCTCCTCCTTCCCTGATCATCATCATACAATGTAAACATTATATTACATACACATATACATGTAGTATTATAAATATTATAATGAAACATTATGTAAATCAATAAATAATAATAACAGTAATAAAAAAATTAGCAATCGGTTTAACGTAACCCACTTGGAGGTTCTCCCTGATATTTGAGGAGTAGCAGTACGGACGCCCTCCAGTGATGTTGCAATCGCATGTCTCTAGACACAAATCCATAATACACTCTCTAATGGAGATGCGATTATCTCTACAAGTCCCAGTGAGATTACAATCGTATCTGTCTAGACATCCATAATTCGCTCTCTAATGCAGATTCGATAGTCTTCACGAGTCCCAAGCATTTCATTTACTTTAAGTATCCTGCTTTCCTTCATCGAATAAACGGCCACTGTTTCTCGTAAGCACAGAACAAGAGGCAGACTCCCAGAACATACTTGCAATATGGTAGTCAATGTTGTGTGAAATGACGTCTGTTGAGAGAGAACTCCTAGTAGCTGACGTAATTTGAAAGTAAGGATGAGGTGGTGAAACGAGAATACTATGGAAAAATCTTTACTTGTCTAAATCGGCATCGAAAAAGAGATGTTTGTGCTTGTGGCTCATCTGAAGTCAACAACAACAAATGTACAGATATAGTCTATGAACAGAACAAAATCTGCTAGGTACATTGCACTGTGCAATGCACAAGAACTGTACAACGTTGTAATAAGGGAGAAGAGTGATGGGAAATTAATACATTGATAAAGTGTTTGAGCAGGAGAGGAAATGTGATAAATTAATTAATAAGGTGGGGCAGGAAATATGAGAAATTCATAAGTTAAAATAGAATTGCAGAGGGGGAGGATGGGCATTCATGTTAGGCGACGTGGAGTGTGCAATCTGAAGAGAGTTACAGGATTTAGAGAAATGGAAAACCAGGCGACCTATCCTTTGAAAGAATTTTGACAATGCTTATTTTCTTCACATATGTAACAACATTGGAGTACAAAAGCAGGGAAGACGTGCCGAGGTGCAGATACGTCACTCTACCTACAGACAGGAAGTGGCCGACGCAGCTTCGGCGTTTGCTGCTTCGGCTGAGGCGGGCATTCTTCTCTCTTGCTGCCGCCCGCCCTACGAGACCTGACAGCGGGAGGGGGTGGTGGAGTGAGGAAATTGATGGCAGCGCCTGCAAGACTGCGCGCAGAAGAATGGCCGGCGCACGCCCCGTGGGCTGGGCCCAAGTGTGGCCGATAATACTCGCTTCCCCGCTACTCACACCTGGCCGTCTGCAGTGAAAAATGACAGTGACAGCGGGGTGGGGACGCAGGGAAGGTCGGGCCCTGATTGTCTGGGTAGAGGGCGAGGCACGGGTTGGGGGAGGGGGGGGGGGGAGGAAGAAGGGGAAGGCAGGGTCTGCCTCGGAGGTCAGCGCAGCCGATGCCATCAGGGGCTTATCGGGCATCTTAATGTATGAAAATAACGGGCCGAGCTGCCGCGGGCGCGAGCAAGGTCGAGGGCTAACACGGCAGCCCCTCGTTTAACACGGCTGTGAGGCAGCTGACGTGCCCACTCTTGTACACAAATTAGCGAGCTGCTACTGTTGAGTAATCAGTACCTGAGAGCCACCAGACAGATTACAACTATGTGTGAAAAGGTAAGTACATTTTGCCTTACACGTTTATTACCCACATTACCTAAGCAGTCGCATCGTGGCATATTTTCTTACACAAAGGGGAGATTGGCGAGATATGGCTTAAACACTTCCCACTATAGTGTACGGGATACAAATATTGCACTTTTGCACAAAATACTTTTTAACAGTCTTTGGCGAGACTGTTTGGCCGCCAGTACAACGGGCGGTTCTTTGGTTTGCTCCGGGAGGACACCGAGTGCATACTATAATACATGAAATATAGTTCACTTTACTGCAACGTAGATAACAGGAAATGCTTAACTTTGTGCAGTCCATTTTGTAAGGAGTACACACACATTTTACCTCATACAGGTCGATGGTAAGAAGGATCAATTGTCAGGCGTCGCGAGCACTGACTGAGTGAAGCGACAGTCAGTGGAGACTGGATAGATAATTGAGTCAGTGAGCAACTCGTGACGTAGTACTGGCTTAGTGCCTCCCCACCGCCAAGGGCTGGCATCAGTAAAACACTATACCGAGTCGTGACAAGTGAGATAACCGACGAGTATCCAAGAAGTTAATGGACTGCCCAAAATCCGTGTTTCGTCAACTGTGTCGGCCACACAATGGATTGCAGTGAGGACTGTGTGTGTGTGTTAACTGCTGTTACAGCTACATTTTTTTGTGAAAGCCAAAATAAGTTAATTTTTAAGGGGAGTTTTACTAACTTTTGGTTCAAAAAATCTTTTTCTAAATTGCATTTTTGGATCCATATAAGTGGTTAGAATTCATCCCTGAAACGGTTTTTCCGAATACGGGACGGAAATGTTTGTTATTCGTGGTTGAACAAAAAAATGCACCTGCCTGAAATCGGCCTTATTCACTCACCAGTTTTTTTTTTTCTTTCGGAGGACGTGTTATTGTACCGCTGCTTGGGTGGAAACACACAAAATTCAAATGAAAGTTTCAACGCGTATGTTTGGAAGCTAGCCCCCAAGCATTTGCATTCTAGTGCGAAGACTGTGGAGATTGCGACTTCAAGGCAATGAGCAGATTCAACGAAGGGTATTCAGCGATTCTGAAGACCATGATAAGGATGGACGTCACCCTGGGACTCTATTCGAGGCAGCTCGCCAAGCATTCGGACGACCACCGGATTCATGCGGCCGAAAACCGCTGTCACCGGATGTACGAGCGGCTCTGGAGAAGCACAGGATGGCCCAGATCGAGCAGAACGCCCTCTATAAGGAAGAGGAAGGACTAATTTATGGACCCGGAATAGAAGATTGAACGTAAGTTGCATAATATTGCAAAATTTGAAGTCAAAACCTCAAACGCTTTTTTCTGGAAATGACTTTCTTTTATCGCTCGGTGTGGTAAATTCAAATCTACTGAACCGATTGGCATGATTTTTTTGTTTCCGACGAAGCTAACTAAATTGTCTAGGACTTGTACCTTTTTTATTCCTATCCATTAACTATAAATATTTTTACCTGGCCGACGAATACGAAATACGGGGAATTTAATATCGCCTCACGACTGTCTGGGCACTACACATTGATAGCCCAGAGATGTCGCTGGTCTCGATGTTTGGCTCCGTTCTCCGTCATAGGGTGCCAGCTCACACGTACCGTAAACTCAGTTTTGAAGCTGAAATAAAATATAACAAAACAATGCAGGCAGGTAATGCTGTGAAATTTAAAATATTGAGCCACTCACGCTGATTTATGATTCGGACAAGTTGTTTATCTTTCTTCAATATATTTACTAAACACTCAAAATGCAGTCTGAGGAGCTTTTACGTAAGGGCGGCCTTGAACAATCGATGCTACAACACTTCACTATAAAATTCAAATGTCGCGATCACGGCACTTGACTGTTCACAATTCACAAAATAAAATCTTGTCTGCTATCCTAAACCACTATATATTGCGGTCCACTTGATTGCTTTCGAACGTAGCTACATACATACTTGCCCCCGAACGTGGCTACCAACCCAATGGTACCGCAGATGCGCGGCACGTCCAGCTCTCAGCGACGCTCAGAACCAACTCCTCTCAAAGATGGCCACCCTATCCACCTTCGAAACGACTACCTAACTCAAAACAGTGTTTGACAAAAATTACGAATATTCTAAAACTAAACACAAAAACACCTACGATGCATTGAAAAATACGGAAAATTTCCGGGCAATAACATTTTAAGGTCCAATTTTCTGTATAAGCCGCCGTTTTTTCACAAATAAGGTTCTTGCGGCGTGATATTGCTTTTCCCGGATTTTTGATATGAACGTAAATAAACAAATAAAAATACATAGCCGGCTGAGGTGGCTGAGCAGTTCTAGGCGCCTCAGTCCGGAACCGCGCTGCTGCTACGGTCCCAGGTTCGAATCCTACCTCGGGCATGGATGTGTGTGATGTCCTTAGGTTTAAGTAGTTCTAAGTTCTAGGGGACTGATGACCTCTGCAGCTATGTCCCATAGTACTCAGAGCTATTTGAAAAATACATACTCAGTTACTTATCTATCTCTTTAAACTTTAAGAATGCTCCCGCTACTTTCGTCTCTTTAAATTTATTCATGACTAAAAACACAGTTTCTCTATGTCGAATTCCATATTCCGACCCCTCACTCAAAAATGGTACACACTATGCAAACCGGCTATGATTGTACGATGCAGCTCTATTAGCCACATCCGCAGACACTTTGTTCATATTGTTCGGCCAAAGCATTTTCGAGATATTAGCTTTTGAACTTCCATAAATTTACAATTTTTCTGACAACAATAACTTTTAAACTATTATATATTTTTGTGGCGCGTCTAGATAATTTAGCTTTACATATTTTCTGTCCGTGGCTACCAAATTGCACCTCCGTGTCACTCTTAGTTTTGTTTTTATCAACTTTCCTCTGGCTACATGTTTCTCCAAGCGCATAGACACGGCCCTCCCCCCCCCCCCCCCCCCCAATCCCTGGCAAGCGCTCGGGTTTTTCCAAGGCAGCGTAGACGCTAGCCGTTCGCCGCGGCCCCGTAGAAATCGCCAGCCATGTCCTCTACGGCGGAAAACTTCCGCACTAATCTCACCCTACAGCTTGTACGCTCACAGCTCAGAGTGCAAACTCAACTCCTGGAAGGAGGGGTGCTCCTGGAAGGTTGAAGGTTGAAGAGGCAACTAGAGATCAACGTGTTGGGCGCTGTGCGGTGAAGGGAAAGGTCACACGCGTTGAAAGGCTATCGTTATGTGCTACTATATGTACAAGGCAGTTTATGGAGGGCGATACTTCGCCGACATTGTTGCCTTTCAAGCGGGCGTCTACCTGTTCCGTCTTCTCCAAGTTTGTGGTACTGTTTATCTGGTCGACCTATTTCTTTCGTTCAAAGTTTTCCATAGTGATACTTGAAGAAACCGACGATTTGCCATGGGTAGACCTCTCTCCCCTTAAACCAATCTGTTTTACGGAAAAATCTTAGGGGACGGCCCTCCAGTCGGTGGAACGTAAACAAAATCCATGAGTATATCCAGTTCATGATGTAAGAGGAGAAAAGCGACTTTCTACCGTTTCTCGGCCTCTTAGTTAATCTAAAGATGGATGTGACTTCGGGGTGTTCAGTTTACCGTAAGCTCGCACTTACGAACTTGTATCGAGTGTCTAGCTGACGACCACCCTTCACAAATTATGGCGTCCACGAAAGGTGCTGCACCGGGCACACGTGTGTCTGATGGAGACTGCCTTGAAAAATCGCTGGAGAATCTACAGTCTGTGTTTCGAGACAACAGATATACGTCTAAACTGCGTAGAATCTTAAAAAAAACAATACTAACATATTCTCCCGGCATGCCTCGGTAACCGATGATTTGAGTTTGCGGAAGTCTTGAGTCTGCGAAACACCATGTAGTGTGGCAAATCCTACATTGGTAACACAGCATACATACGTACGTATATTGATACTCGTTCCATAGATCATGAACACGACATTTCGCAGTGATGTGGAACGTGTCACTTTAACATAAGTTTCCTTTACAAAAAAAATTATTTTTTATTTTCTTTTTTACAGCTACTATTTCATATCTAAAAAATTCATCTATTCAGTAAAAGGAGCGGACATAACGAAATTCTTTTAATTTGTTTTTAAATTCTGGTTGCCTAGCTTCAGGCTTTTAATGCTATTTGGCAGCTGACCAAAGATTTTTGTGGCGGCATAATTCACCTCTCTTTATGCCAAAGTCAGATTTAACCCAGAATGGTGAAGATCATCCTTTCTTCTAGTGTTGTAGCATATATACTCCGCTGTTATCTTTGAATTGGGTTGGATTATTAGTGACAAATTTCATAAGTGAATATACGTGTTGCGAAGGTACTGTGAATATCCCGATTTCCTTAAATAACTGACTGCAAGGTTATCTTGGGAGAGCTCCAGCTATTATTCTGATTACACGCATCACACGGGAAAGGTGTGTAAAACGTGATCGCCATACTAGCTTTTAGGAACCCATTAAATCAGCCACAGCTGAGTATTGTATCTCCACAGCACAGTCTAAGCATTATTCTGCCCGAAACCTTGGCCACGACATCTTTCTACGATTCCATTATTAAGAAATCTGTGGAAATATATTTGGCTGAAGCTTTTACTAACAGTGAGGGTAATCTTCAGCTTGATAAGGCATGAGATCGACAAATTTGTTTAATATCTTTAGTAAGACGAAACTTTCGGCCTAATAACACGTACTCTGTCGGTTAATTTATAAATCTGATTTACGAACTCCGCAGGCACGTTGTACAACAAAGAGCATACAGCTTGAGAACCACTCCTCCGCTGTTCGATCGTGTGTATCGGAGAGCACCGAATTACGTAGGGATCCGATGGGAACGGTGATGGAGCTTAGGTACAGAAGAGACTGGAACAGCACATTACGTCCACATGCTAACACCTTTTTAATGGTCTTTTTCACTGACGCACATGTACATTACCATGAGGGGTGGGGTACACGTACACACGTGGTTTCCGTTTTCAATTAAGGAGTGGAATAGAGTGTGTCCCGACATGTCAGGCCAATAGATGTTTAATGTGGTGGCCATCATTTGCTGCACACAATTGCAATCTCTGGCGTAATGAATGTCGTACACGCCGCAGTACACCTTGTGTAATGTCGCCGCAGGCTGCCACAATACGTTGTGCTGGGGTTGTAGGCACATGTACACATTCTCCTTTAACGTACCCCACAGAAAGAAGTCCAGAGGTGTCAGATCAGGAGAACGGGCTGGCCAATTTATGCGTCCTCCACGTCCTATGAAACGCCCGTCGAACATCCTGTCAAGGGTCAGCCTAGTGTTAATTGCGGAATGTGCAGATGCACCATCATGGTGATACCACATGCGTCGACGCGTTTCCAGTGGGAAATTTTCGAGTAAAGTTGGCAGATCATTCTGTAGAAACGAGATGTATGTTGCAGCTGTTTGGGCCCCTGCAATGAAGTATTTGTTATAACACGCAACTGAACGTCGGAGGTTTCAAGCGTCAACTTTAGGTTACAATATCTCCGGATGTAATTAACATTTTACAATGTAACAAACGGCACTGATTAGGTATTTGTTTATATGTTCAGATGTGCTAACAAAACTAACTTGGTTCCATTTTTTAAAAAAACGTAAGTTTGTGTTAAAAAAACTTACTTCCGTGGATTTTTTATGGTTTGTATTAAACAATTAAACTAGCCCCTCTACTCACGTTCGGTCTGTGGAATAGGTTCGTCAGTATTTGATGTTGTTTACGAAATATATCTAGCGGTAACGTTAGGTGACTCACCCTATATACAGGAATAGTCTCCACTTTGTCCAATAAAACGGTTGCCTGCACGAGGATATCGATTGAAATATACGGTAGATGTCATATATTAATAATTTATTCACAAGCTAAACGCGTTTCGAATGTAATTGGAAATATCGCTGTGGGGATTATACGTGTAGGCTTGGCTCAATGTTGTCGATGTGCACGCGGCTCTTTGCTGGACTCGTGCGGTGTGAATAACACTCAGCAAACCGAAGAGTGTGTGCAATTAACTTAATGGACGAGAAGCAATTACCGTGACATTGCTCTACGTTTGACAGTGCCACCAGCTATTGTAGTCTACATTGGACCACACACAACCTAAAACCGCGAGCGGACGCTGGCATAAATTTAATTTGTGTATCTGAACGAGTTCAGGCTTCAATTGATTTAGGAAAATAGAAATGGAGGGGTTACTAAAATGAATGTAGTTTAGAAACAAAGAGGAAGTACGCGCGGAATACATTCCCTCAACCGAGACTAGCTTGTTACGATTGACTGAACAAGCACGCACTTAACAAATTAACAACCGGTGATACTATCACGAAAGGCATAGCGTAAACGATCGACGTTAATGAAGGAAAATGCTGCTCTAGAAATTCCTTAGCACGATGTTGCTCCCACGTGCTTGCTTAAGTCATTTAACCTCCTGCCCCGTTAGATTTTTTTAGTGCTCGATCTTATAAGAGACGATCAAGTAGTTTCCGACTGAGTGCGTTGCTGCAGCGAATATGCAACGCAGCGCGACTCCCATGTGGATGTGTAAGCACCGACATGTAGCCAAGGGAGTAGTGTGGCACTCGTGTGTCACAAATAAGGAAACGTGAACTATGGCGACGTTAGTACCAAATGCGCCCAAACAAGACCAAGGCGCTCATAATGTTTTCTGTTGACATCCAGCGGAGAATGAAGAACGTGTGTGGGCAAGCGTGCCGTCGGAAACAACCGTGTGGAACCTGCATCAAGGGATGCTGCTGCTTCATAATAAGGCCCGCCCCCATATCGCTGATGCCTCGTAACGCAGAAGCTACGCCAACTAAAGTGTAGTCCTCATTTCTCCCCATGCTATCGCGCTTTCGGTCCCTTAGGAAAATCCTTGAAGCGTCGACTTTCCCTGTTGTAAGAGGATGTGCAGCTGGCAGTAACGGACTTCTTCACGCAGTCAAAGGAGTGTCTTCAACGTGCGTCGGTGACGTGGTTTCCTCAGTGTTGAGAGCGATTTTGTAGGATTGGCGTACCCATTCAGGACTGTATGACCTTCGAAAGGAAACTTTTGCATCACCCCTTACAAGTCGTCATTATATCGACAAATACTATGAACAAAGACAATTTTTTTTTCTGGAGAGGGTTCGCCTTGAAACACAATTTTTATCTTTCGTTTTATTGTCCAGACATGTTTTTCTAATGTTTCAGCATCATCAATGGGCTTTTATTATCTTTCTATAAACCAGAAAAAATATTCTTTACTACACACCTGGCCATTAAAATTCCTACACCAAGAAGAAATGCACGTGATAAACGGGTATTAATTGGACAAGTATATTATACTAGAACTGACACAATTTGGATGCATAGACCATGAGAAACCAGTTCCTAGAACAACCGCCTCTGGCCGTAATAACGGCCTTGATACGACTGGGCATTGGGTCTAACAGAGCTTGGATGGCGTGTACAGGTACAGCTGCCCATGCAGCTTCAACACGATACCACAGTTCATCAAGAGTAATGACTGGCGTATTGTGACGAACCAGTTCCTCGGCCACCATTGACCAAACGTTTTCAGTTGGTGAGAGATCTGGAGAATGTGCTGGCCAGGGCAGCAGTCGAACGTTTCTGCATCCAGAAAGGCCCGTACAAGACCAACATGCCGTCGTGTACTGTTGTTGTTGTTGTTGTTGTTGTTGTTGTTGTGGTCTTCAGTCCTGAGACTGGTTTGATGGAGCTCTCCATGCTACTCTATCCTGTGCAAGCTTCTTCATCTCCCAGTACCTACTGCAACCTGCATCTTTCTGAATCTGCTTAGTGTATTCATCTCTTGGTCTCCCTCTACGATTTTTACCCTCCAGGCTGCCCTCCAATACGAAATTGGTGATCCCATGATGCCTCAGAACACGTCCTACCAACCGATCCCTTCTTCTCGTCGAGTTGTGCAACAAACTTCTCCCCAATCCTATTGAATACTTCCACATTAGTTATGTGGTCTACCCATCTAACCTTAAGCATTCTTCTGTAGCACCACATTTCGAAAGCTTCTATTCTCTTCTTGTCCAAACTATTTATCGTCCATGTTTCACTTCCATACATGGCTACACTCCATACAAATACTTTCAGAAATGACTTCCTGACACTTAAATCTATACTCGATGATAACAAATTACTCTTCTTCAGAAACGCTTTCCTTGCCATTGCCAGTCTACATTTTATATCCTCTCTACTTCGACCATCATCAGTTACTTTGCTCTCCAAATAGCAAAACTCCTTTACTACTTTAAGTGTCTCATTTCCTAATCTAATTCCCTCAGCATCGCCCGACTTAATCCTTAATCCTCGTTTTGCTTTTGTTGATGTTCATCTTATATCCTCCTTTCAAGACACTGTCCATTCCATTCAACTGCTCTTCCAAGTCCTTTGCTGTCTCTGACAGAATTACAATGTCATCGGTGAACCTCAAATTTTTTATTTCTTCTCCATGGATTTTAATACCTAGTCCGCATTTTTCTTTTGTTTCCTTTACTGCTTGCTCAATATACAGATTGAATAACATCAGGGAGAGGCTACAACCCTGCATTACTCCCTTCCCAACCACTGCTTCCCTTTCATGTCCTTCGACTCTTATAACTGCCATCTGGTTTCTGTACATATTGTAAATAGCCTTTCGCTCATAAAAATAGCTCAAATGGCTCTGAGCACTATGGGACTTAACATCTATGGTCATCACTCCCCTAGAATTTAGAACTACTTAAACGTAACTAACCTAAGGACATCACACAACACCCAGCCATCACGAGGCAGAGAAAATCCCTGACCCCGCCGGGAATGGAAGCTTTATCTAAGTCTACAAATGCTAGAAACGTAGGTTTGCCTTTCCTTAATCTTTCTTATAAGATAAGTGGTAAGGTCAGTATTGCCTCACGTGTTCCAGTATTTCTACGGAATCCAAACTGATCTTCCCCGAGGTCGGCTTCTACTAGTTTTTCCATTCGTCTGTAAAGAATTCGTGTTAGTATTTTGCAGCTGTGGCTTATTAAACTGATTGTTCGGTTCCCTGAAACTCTGTACAACCTCTGGTTCTTTCAGTTTATCCAGGTCCCATCTCCTTAAATTCCCACCTTTTTGCAGTTTCTTCAGTTTTAATCTACATTTCATAACCAATAGATTGTGGTTAGAGTCCACATCTGCCCCTGGAAATGTCTTACAATATAAAACCTGGTTCCTAAATCTCTGTCTTACCACTGTATAATCTATCTGATACCTTTTAGTATCTCCAGGGTTCTTCCATGTATACAACCTTCTTTCATGATTCTTAATCCAAGTGTCAGCTGTACATTATCCTGCTGAAATGTAGGGTTTCGCAGGGATCGAATGAAGGGTAGAGCCACAGGTCATAACACATCTGAAATGTAACGTCGCCGTCAATGTGAATAAGAGGTGACCGAGACGTCTAACCAATGGCACCCCATACCATCACGCCAGTTGATACGCTAGTATGGTGATGAAGAATACACCCTCCCATTGTGCATTCACCGTGATGTCGACAAACACGGGTGCGACCATCACGATGGTGTAAACAGAACCTGGATTCATGAGAAAAAATGACGTTTTGCCATTCGTGCACCCAAGTTCGTCATTGAGTACACCATCCCAGGCGCTCCTGCCTGTGGTGCAGCGTCAAGGGTAACCGCAGCCATGGTATCCGAGCTGTTAGTCCATGCTGCCGCAATCCGTCGAACTGTTCGTGCAGATGATTGTGGCTTTGCAAACGTCCCCATCTGTTGACTCAGGGATCGAGACGTGGCTGCACGATCCGTTACAGCCATACGGGATGACTGTCATCTCGACTGCTAGTGATACGAGGCCGTTGGGATCCAACACTGCTTTCCGTATTACCCTCCTGAACCCACCGAATCCATATTCTGCTAACAGTCATTGGATCTCGACCAACGTGAGCAGCAATGTCGCGATACGATAAACCGCAATCGCGATAGGCTACAATCCGACCTTTATCAAAGTCGGAAACGTGATGGTACGCATTTCTCCTCCTTACACGAGGCATCACAATAACGTTTCACCAGACAACGCCGGTCCACTGCTGTTTGTGTATGAGAAATTGCGTGGAAACGTTCCTCATGGCAGCACGTTTTAGGTGTCGTCACCGGCGCCAACATTGTGTGAATGCTCTGAAAAGCTAATCATTTGCCGGCTGGTCCCGGCGGAGGTGCGAGTCCTCCCTCGGGCATGGGTGTGTGTTTGTCCTTAGGATAATTTGTGTTAAGTAGTGTGTAAGCTTAGGGACTGATGACCTTTGCAGTTAAGTCCCATAGGATTTCACACACATTTGAAAATTTTTTTAATCATTTGCATATCATAGCATCTTCTTCCTGTCGGTTAAATTTCGCGTCTGTAGCACGTCATCTTGGTGGTGTAGCAGTTTTAATGGCCAGTAGAGGACTTGTGCATATGTAAAGTTGAATTTTTAAGACAGTATTTAGAAATTTGTAAAACCGGCAAAGTTTTGTATGTATATCTTGTTGACACACGCTGTGGTTTTCCTGGATTTTTATGCTGTTATTGTAGTTGATTCCTTTTACAGTTTGTCATCTGGAACCATACAGAATTTAATATAGAAGAGTTATTTAGTTCGATATTGTACGAGTGGGAATGTTGTGGTTCTGCCGAACATTAACTAATCCTATGTGAAAGATTGTGTTCTGTGTGTGTGTGTGTGTGGGTGGGTGGGTGTGTGGGTGGACGGGTGCGTGAGGTGGGCGGGGGGGGGGGATTAGGTGTTTGGAGAATGCAGATTTCGAGCGTTTATGGTTCGGTGTTGTTTTTGGCGTAGAAACAGAGTTCTGTCGTGAAGAACTGTGTATCCGTATATTATTGGTTTTCCTTCTACTATCAAGGCTTTTTCTATTTGATAGTTTTATTCATTTCTTAGTTTTGGCTCGGTGGCTATTATTGCATTTGAGAATTTTCATGTTAGTTTTGATGCCTCCTTGGCTGTATTTCACGTCCACAAGGTGTTGAGCAAATGTAGAAGGACAGCTGTTACTTTTTAAAGATCTTTGGAGCTGGGTATATCTGGTATTAAAGTTTCCATTTGACTGTCCTATACAAACTGATCTGCATTCCTAGCATGTTAGTTGGTAAATGCAAAATGTGTTGTGTTTGTCTATGCTTGTACTGACTGCTTTTGATTTTCTTTGTGCTGAGTTATCTGTCCTGTAGTCTGTAACCCTTGTTTTTTGTGTATGTTGCCTATTCTATGGCTGTTTTGTTGTTGTGAGTGTACCATTTGCTTGTTGTTATGGTTGTTTCTTGCTCTTGTGTGCTTGTGTATTTGTTTTGTATGTTTGTATTCTGTGTGTTCATCCTGTGTGTTTGTGTTCTGTGTGTCTGTGCTCATTGCTATAGGTATTTTTCCTTCATTTGTGCTTGTGTTTGTGCTGCGAGTTTATGTTCTTTATGTCTGTGCTTGTAAGTTGCTGACAGGTTGTTTGTTTTTGTGTGCCGGGTGACCCTTCATTTTTGTTTTACTTTTTAGCTTCTCTACAATGTTTGTATCGCATCCATTCTCTGTAGGTATTTGTTTGAGTGCCGGTAATTCTGTAATAAATTTTTGTTGTTGTGTTCATTTAGCGGAATTCTGTTCAGTATATGCAACATGGAAATCAGCTATTTTGTGCATGATTGAATGACTAAAATATTTGTATATGACTGGTGGGTATGACTTCACTAAATGTGAAGAAGTGATATTGGTTATAGTGTGTATGTAATTTGTCATTTTCTGTTTCTATAATGAAATTTATTTTTCAATAAACTGTGTTTATATCATTGTGTAGTTGTTGGACGCGACTGGATCTTTCATCTAAAGGCATTTGATGTCATCTACATAACGATTCCAATATACTATCCTGTCTTGTTGAGTCTTACTATTGTTTCAAATATTTTGTTTTCAACGAGATTGAGGAATTTGTTGGCTAGGAGTCCACTGAACGGTGGTGTCTTGGGAAGCCCATACCATTGTGAGTAGAACAAGTTGTCAAATGAAAGACAGATTTGCTCTATGATCAGTTTTTCAATGCTAACTATTTCTTTAAAAAGCGGTTTGGGGACGATATTTTGTTGTTCTACTTGTCGTTTGATATTGATGGTTTCGGTAGTGGGGATATTCATGTACATGGACATTATGTCGACTGATGTGAGCACAGATGTTGTGAGGATGTTGATGTCTTTTTGCATCAGCTCTTTGGTGCTGTGTATGCTCCTGTTGTATATGTATACATAATGTTCCTGTAATTATGTGTGTATTTCTCTAGGTAGGTAATATGTGGGTGCACTGCTGAAATTTACGACTGTCTATAGGAATATCCTTCTTGTGGAGCTTTAGAAGGCTGTTCGCTGTAGGTGCGTTGGAGTTATTTTGTTTCATACACTTCACTTCCGTTTTTTTTTTATAGGTGTGAGATATTTTTGGAAGTATCTGTGTATTTTTCTGTTGGCTTTGTGTTGGGTCACTAGATGGCTATATTATGTTGTTGTCTTCTAGAAATATTATGGGTTCTGTCTTTGTATTAGCCCTGTTTTATAACTATCATCGTGTTACAATTGTCTGACCTCGTGACAAGAGCCCTGTTGTTTTTAAATTTGTTCATTGTTTTCCTGGAAGCTTTTCTTCTTCAGTTTTTGTTTCTGTTAGTATGTTGCTTTTGTCTTCCCTTATTAGGCATCTTATTTCTTTTTTTCTGCAAGCAATTCTCGTCTCAGACCTGCGTTGCAGTTTTAATTTTTTTCTTTCTGGTTGTTTTATAATAGATGCACTTTCTACGATAATATTCTCTTGTGTCATATGTGTGACGTGTGCGTTGGTGTTGTATTTAGGATATTTTTCTAACATGTTCATTTCTCCTTTGCCAGTGGCCTTGCCACGTTGGTAACACCGCTTCCCGCCCCATCATCAAAGGTAACCAACTTCGGGCCAGGCTGATCCTTGGATGGGTGAACGTTCGAGGAAAACCGGGTGCTATTAGTTTTCAGGATACGCAAGCCGCCGAAGTAGTGTCCAATGTAAAGAGTTGCACCACGCCGTTGTGCCACACGACATTCATTTATTTGGTTATTCCTTTGTTATTTGAGAGGTGACTAAGACACTTGTGTAATGCGTGGTTTTTTTTCTGTTTTTGTATACAATGATTTTATTTTGTTTCAAAAATGTGTTTAGCTTTTGTTGTTCTCTTTCCCATTTTATTTTTGTTAGTGTTTCTCTGTTTTGTTTGACTGTATTCATGACGTCATTTAATATTTCTGATATTTTCATGTGATTTCCTAGTTCCAGATGAATTTTGAGAAGTCTGGCATTGAGTTCTTGCTTCCTTGTACATATACATCTAATTTCTTGTTTCAGCCAGCCAATTTTGGCTTTGTGCTAGGCATGTTAGGCAGCAGCTGACATACTGTTTACTTTGACATGTATATAGTTCGGTATTACATTACGTGAAAGACAGATTCTATTTAATTTTGTGTTTAAAATAGTTTGATGTAATTTTGCTATGGTGTTCCGGAATTTGTTGCGTGTCAACCAGCGAAGCTACGACGAATTACGGTGTTCTTCATTACCAACATAAGATTGGAGGACGGTTCGTTGACGCCTAACACAGACGTCTACTGTATCAAACATCAAGATTTTAAAATGAACGAGTTTTGTGTTCTGGAAAGAAATAAACTACTGCTTACTGCTAAACCATCAAACTTCATATATAAGGCTTCTGTGTTCTAAGTGCACTTCCAATGTCAGCGAACCATCTTCCTATCTCGTGTCCTATTTAAAAGCGGAAACAACAACAACTTAATATAGCCCTGCTGAGTATTTTAAGATGACTTTTCTGAACGATTTTGCTGGATAACACGTCATAGGAAAGTTGCAAGAGTGTTGTGATTTCGAAGTGTAAGTCTGCCAGTGGATTTACATTTTCGCAGTGCTGCTCTCGCTAGAAGCGTTGCTGCGGGGCCTACGAGTTCTTTACGTGTCTCTTCCCCTTTCTTATCGTGGGTTTCGGAGCCCTTGGGCCTGGCGCGCCGTCAGACGGCAGCTTTCACGATTCCGGAGGGTGCGAGCCGCCGCGGAATCAATGTGGCGCCCGCACAATGGCGGCCGCGCGCCATACGACACCCAGAAACAAAAGCCGGCAGCCTCGGGCTTCCATTTGCGCGTCCTTTTGTCCCGCAGCCTCTGCGTCTGGCCACATATTCACGAGCGGCCGACCGCGAGTGCTCCGCGCCGATTCCTCTCACTGCTGCAACCTCTAATGGCGACCGTGACAGGGTGCGAAAAACTGCAACACTTTCAAGAAAAACGTCATAACACGGGCAGAGGTAAAAATGTTCGTCTCTCCTTTGCTCTTTCGCTAACATTCGCTTCTACTTCGCTTAATCAAATCACTTTCCTGTATCAGGAGGGCCGTTCAGTAAGAATTGCAACACTTTTTTTTTCTCGGCTGATTTTGTGTTGAAAAAATGCGGAATTTGTTGTGAGAGATCGTGAACTATTCCCACTTTCTAACATGTTCATTTCTCCTTTGCAAGTGGCGTTGCCACGTTGGTAACACCGCTTCCCGCCCCATCATCAAAGGTAAGCAACTTCGGGCTTATAGCTTCAGACGTTCTGCTAAATGGCGGCGCTATACGTATCCCTCAAAATGGCGTGTGTAACGGAAGTGTATTCCTTATCGTGAGCTATCATTGAGTTTCTTTTGGCTGAAAATCAGAGCAACCCACTCATAGGCCCTTGCAGAACGTCTACGGAGATCTGGCAGTGAATAAAAGCACAGTGCGTCATGGAGGTTAGGCCCGTATCATCATCGTCTCAAGATCGCGCAAACCTTTTGAATTTCCCGTGTGGAACAGCCACACACAACAGTCACTCCTGTAATGTTGGAACGTGCGGACACTCTCATTCGAGATGTACGAAAGATTGCAGTTAAACACCTCGCAGATCAATGGAACGTCTCTGTTGTTAGTGCCGTCCACCAGTTAGTGTACTCAAAGGTATGTGCCCGCTGGTTGGTTTGCTGCCTAAAAGAAGACCATAAAGAGCAATGAAGGGCTATAATGAGGAATTGCTTGTGCGTTACGAGTCTGATCGTGATAATTTTTTGTCGTAGTTCGTCACAGGCGACGAAACGTTGATTTATCACTTTGTACCAAAACGAAACAGCAATCTCCTCCGAAGAAAAGTTCAAAGCCACACCCTTAGTCAGTAAAATCATGGCGACGGTATTCTAGAACTCTCAGGGAGTTTACCTCATAGTACAACGATCACTCCTGGTTTTGAGCTAACCTCTGGAAATTGAAGAAATGACAACGCAAGGCCTCACTTAAGTCTGCGCATCTGAGGAGAGCTCAGATTCATTGGATTGTTGTTCTTCTTCCACCCTAATGCCCGGATGTCGCTTCTTCAGACTTCCACCTGTTTGGTCCAACGAAGGATGCAGTCTGCAGATGGGGATGTTACTGACGCAGCAAAATGCTGGCTACGATGTCGACCAGCAGAGTGGTACCAAGCTGGCATACAGGCCATCGCAGTAAGGTGGCGTAAGGCCGTCCCATTCCGAGAAATAGGGTTCTGTAGCCAAAATAGTGGGAAATAGTGTGATCTATTGAATGCTGAACAAAAACCACCTGCTGTCAGAAAAAAGAATGTATTGCATCACTTATCGAACGCCTCTTGTTCTTGTTGCTATTTGTTGTATGCTTCCCTCCTCCCTCCCGCCCTCCGCTTTTACCAGTTTACCCCAATGATGGACAGCTTTCGATTGATAACAATTTGATGAAGCAGAGGAGGGGCATGTGACTATGAAAAAGTTACAGCACAGTACATACCTGACGCTCTCCAAAAACAGTTTGTGAAGGGAGGTTCAAAATACAGCACTAACTCATGATCTGGCTGAAGACCGTTCTGGTTAGAAATTCTTTGTTGAACTAACTTAAATAATACCCACCACATGGTATATTCAGCACTACCACAACAGCTGGAGAAAACGCGTACAACGAACGAGATCAAAGAGGATCCCAATATCCATGCAACACTGCCGCCACAACGGTGGAAGATAGCTAGGTCGACCAATGAAAAGATACTTGGAGAACTTCTTGACGATATCTTACATGTCGAGATCCCCAATACCTGAAACGAAGATGATGAACATACTGGCGATTTTAGTTAGGTTCTTCAGAGAGTAAGGACGCTATAACAAGACCTGTGTTGACTCAGTACACCTTTCAAACTATACATCGTATCTAATAGGCAAGGCACTAATAGGTAATCTTTTACCTTGTCATTTCAGAGTCAATGCATTCCATATTTCATCACCTGAGTAACAGATGAAGGTAGTCATTCATTATTTGCTAGTTAATTTATATTCTAGCCTATTGTCGTTGTTAGTTTCTGTGGAGCTGTTCCAAATACTGACTCTTTATGGGTCAACAAAACATTCGTATACATCTACATCTACATCTACATGGATACTCTGGAAATCACATTTAGGTGCCTGGCAGAGGATTCATCTTTAAGTATCTGGGAATTAGCGTAGGTTTCTCCACGAAATTCCTCTTGAAATTAGGCTAGCAGTTCCAGCGGGAAGGTTCTAACCGTAGTGGAGACTCTTCTTCTAAATTTGTTTTTCTACGCCTTTACCAACACATACACTCCGCAAGCTATTCTACCGCGCATTGTGGAGGGTGTTTTGTATCAATATTCTCTGTTCCGTTCGTGTGTGATATGGGGAAAAATGACTGTTAGATGTCTCGGCACGTGTTCTCATCTCATTTATGGTAATATCAATGTCAGTATTTGACACTTGTGCCAAAAAGGCTTTCACGAAAACGTAAGCTCCCCATGAAAGTTTTCTGAGGCTCAATGTTGACATATGCGTATGAGCTATACTGATCTATTACTGTCCATGCTGCGTATCTGAATTCGTTACACATCTGTTGTAAAGTTATAGAATATTGTAGACCTCTTAGAAGAGATCACTCGGGCTTCTTGTACTGCTGTCCTAGACGGCCGGAGTGGCCGTGCGGTTCTAGGCGCTACAGTCTGGAACCGAGCGACCGCTACGGTCGCAGGTTCGAATCCTGCCTCCGTCATGGAAGTGTGTGATGTTCGTAGGTTAGTTAGGCTTAATTAGTTCTAAGTTCTAGGCGACTGATGATCTCAGAAGTTACGTCGCATACTGCTCAGAACCTCTTGAACCGTTTTGAACTGCTGTCCTTGATGTAAGCACGGCCCTTTGCCACTCCCTTACAATAAACTTGATACTTCTGTTCGGCCTCCCTGCTTCTGATTTCACGAGTCGTCTAGTTACAGGTCCGTTTGTATTTACTGTTACACCTAGGTATTTATAGGAAATGACAGGGTCCATGGGTCAGTCCTACAGTCTGTCGGTAACAAGTTTTTTCC
Organism: Schistocerca gregaria; assembly: GCF_023897955.1. Taxonomy (NCBI): domain Eukaryota; kingdom Metazoa; phylum Arthropoda; class Insecta; order Orthoptera; family Acrididae; genus Schistocerca; species Schistocerca gregaria. Next base: position 780,447,272 of record NC_064921.1, on the reverse strand, counting down.
AACACTACCGACTTGCACTAAGTATCTACAGCTAGTTTATAATATGTACCCATGCACTCAAATCTTCGCGGTCCATCAGTACATTAGTGACAAGTGTATTACATTCCTTCCTGAGATTATCCTTCACAAACAAAAAACACAGCGTGGGACTTTAATGTATAACAATCACGTACAGATGCACACACATCTTTCTCGTGACTCAATCGGTCTATTAGTGAAAACCGTATCAAAATAAGTTCAGTAGCCATTATATAGAGATAAGTTTTTCTCTGTAACTTACAAAATAACTAAAACGATTATTAATTTAAAAAAGTCAGAAACGTTACTCTGTAATATCTCTTTATATTCGATTAATTATTCTGATACAATTCTACACTTGAATGACGTTTACAAAATTTCTATCTTCATACTCGCAGAATCGATGCGCAAAATAGTTTCATACAATAGCTATGCCATGAGCGCATAATTATACTTTGTAGTACTCCCTCTGGTGGTTGTTAGAGGAAAAAAGCTTCCGAGATTGTCTTCGTGCCGATTAGGCTCAGCTTTGTTTGAAGAACTGTAATCTGATTATTGAGATTTATGACCGAAGATAACTGGTACGAAATTGTACGATTAAAAGGGAAATATATACATTGCTCCTTCAAACAAAGGTGTGTATTTTACAACTGAGAATTAATGATATTCATCGATATATTGCGTAGTTGTTAATCAGAAGGGAACTTCCGAAAGAACCTGCATTTAATAATCCAAGAGCTCCAAGAGCTCCATTACTTCTTCTTCATCAAAGCCAAATATCCGCTTGATCTGAGGTTTCCCGACTGATTATACAACGCTGCAAATATTACGAGGCATTTTATTTGTACAGATTAGCAGACTGCCGCAAAGCACGAGCCTGCAGGGAAGAAGAATCATCGCGTGATTTCATTCTAACAAGTAAAATTTCTGAATCATTTTGAGTGACTCTGTTTCCTACCATGATTGACTGATTGCTCGAACGAACTGAGAACTATATAGATAGGAGGGAAAAATTACAACTCGTTCGGTCGAATTGTGAACATACTATATTTGCTTATTTTCCAGAGAGTTGCAGTAACCAGTTGTAATTAGCGTAGCTGATATGTTAAAACCAACTGTTCACAAATTAATTTAAATCTACTAATTTCGATCACTAGAGTTGTGGAGCTAGAAATGTTCACAGTTTTAGCTCTTGATGCAACAAGCTGTACAAAAATGGCTATGTTCACACAGATGCTCATTTAAGTGAGTATTAAAGAGAGTGCCCATTTTCTGAATGCACCTCCCTCTCAGCCTCCTAATCGGCTTACCGAGCATCAGCAACTTGACAACATTTCTTTGGATGCGTAAGCCGTGTTTTTTCCACGTCAGTATCCGTGGCACACCGAATATCGTTTTTTTGTGCATTTCGGTGTCTTTTCTGCTTTACCTTGATCTGCATACTCATAATAATAACCGAATACGATCGACATTTAAATATATTACAGCTAATGCTTTCTGAACAGAACCTGAAAATTTGAACAAAACTGTAAAAAACTACAAATGTTTTGTGGAATGACTTGTTTAAAAGTAATAAATAAATCAGGTTTGAAAATCATGTGATAGACCTTTAGACTACGCTCGAAGTCATGGACAGTAAATGAGTTGTCGACTGAGAATTTAAAGTCCTATGTTTAACTATGAATCTGTGAAGTTTAAAGAGCAGTAGAGGATGTTGGTCTGGTGGAATTTAAGTCAGTGGTCTTGTTACGTCACTACCATATGATCATATCAGCTACTGCATATAATTTTGATGATAATTCGAAGACGCATGAAATATTTCACAAATTCGTTTTATTTCTTACTTTTAGACACATCATTTAACAAAATATTTGACATTTTTTTGCATTAACTGATCGAAATTGTAACATACGCCGCATGGGATTAGCCGAGCGGTATAAGGCACTGCAGTCGTGGACTGTGCGGCTGGTCCCGACGAAGGTTCGAGTCCTCCCTCGGGCATGGGTGCTTGTGTTTGTCGTTAGGATAATTTAGGTTAAGTAGTGTGTAGGCTTAGAGACTGATGACCTTTGCAGTTGAGTCCTATAAGATTTAACACACATTTGAACATTTTTTTGTAACATACGATCATTTCTGTTAACTGGATGATGGCCGATCAGTAAGGGTAAATACACTCCTGGAAATTGGAATAAAAACACCGTGAATTCATTGTCCCAGGAAGGGGAAACTTTATTGACACATTCCTGGGGTCAGATACATCACATGATCACACTGACAGAACCACAGGCACATAGACATAGGCAACAGAGCATGCACAATGTCGGCACTAGTACAGTGTATATCCACCTTTCGCAGCAATGCAGGCTGCTATTCTCCCATGGAGACGATCGTAGAGATGCTGGATGTAGTCATGTGGAACAGCTTGCCATGCCATTTCCACCTGGCGCCTCAGTTGGACCAGCGTTCGTGCTGGACGTGCAGACCGCGTGAGACGACGCTTCATCCAGTCCCAAACATGCTCAATGGGGGACAGATCCGGAGATCTTGCTGGCCAGGGAAGTTGACTTACACCTTCTAGAGCACGTTGGGTGTCACGGGATACATGCGGACGTGCATTGTCCTGTTGGAACAGCAAGTTCCCTTGCCGGTCTAGGAATGGTAGAACGATGGGTTCGATGACGGTTTGGATGTACCGTGCACTATTCAGTGTCCCCTCGACGATCACCAGAGATGTACGGCCAGTGTAGGAGATCGCTCCCCACACCATGATGCCGGATGTTGGCCCTGTGTGCCTCGGTCGTATGCAGTCCTGATTGTGGCGCTCACCTGCACGGCGCCAAACACGCAAACGACCATCATTGGCACCACGGCAGAAGCGACTCTCATCGCTGAAGACAACACGTCTCCATTCGTCCCTCCATTCACGCCTGTCGCGACACCACTGGAGGCGGGCTGCACGATGTTGGGGCGTGAGCGGAAGACGGCCTAACGGTGTGAGGGACCGTAGCCCAGCTTCATGGAGACGGTTGCGAATAGTCCTCGCCGATACCCCAGGAGCAACAGTGTCCCTAATTTGCTGGGAAGTGGCGGTGCGGTCCCCTACGGCACTGCGTAGGATCCTACGGTCTTGGCGTGCATCCGTGCGTCGCTGCGGTCCGGTCCCAGGTCGACGGGCACGTGCACCTTCCGCCGACCACTGGCGACAACATCGATGTACTGTGGAGACCTCACGCCCCACGTGTTGAGCAATTCGGCGGTACGTCCACCCAGCCTCCCGCATGCCCACTATACGCCCTCGCTCAAAGTCCGTCAACTGCACATACGGTTCCCGTCCACGCTGTCGCGGCATGCTACCAGTGTTAAAAGACTGCGATGGAGCTCCGTATGCCACGGCAAACTGGCTGACACTGACGGCGGCGGTGCACAAATGCTGCGCAGCTAGCGCCATTCTACGGCTAACACCGCGGTTCCTGGTGTGTCCGCTGTGCTGTGCGTGTGATCATTGCTTGTACAGCCCTCTCGCAGTGTCCGGAGCAAGTATGGCGGGTCTGACACACCGGTGTCAATGTGTTCTTTTTTCCATTTCCAGGAGTGTAAATCGAAATTTGAAAAGCATATTCAAGTACAGGCAAAAGACTCATCTCTGCCTTGCGCCTTTCTCTTACAAGATGAAATGCATTTTTTGAGGGGAGAGAGCGTGAAGCCGTACGTCCCTGCAGACGTGTTCCACATCAGCGTGGAACGGAGCTTATGCAGGAGTGACGCCCGGCCGTCAGAAGGCTGAGAAGGGCGGGCGAGGTGGCAAGGGGGATCCTCTTAGCGGCTGGCGCTGTTGACCCAGCGGCTGCCGTGTCCTTCGCCTCACCCTCTCTTCTCTGCTCTGCACTGGTCTACCGCTGCTGGGACCTCAGACCTGTCTCACTCTGGGCGGTGAGTCGCTCAGGCTCCAGTCGTGGAGGCGCGTGAACACTTTCAGCCGTACGTTGCGGATCTTTGCGACTCGTGTGGCTCAGACTACTGCACATTGGGATTTCCTCCATTGAGGATGGGCCTTGCCAAGACGGTTTTTGTATGTCCACTCATCTTATTAGAAGTTTGAGTGACTTTGGCTGTTAACTTATGTATGGGGGTGAGTGAAATGAAAACATTTAATATGTAATAACAAATCGAAATTTCGAGTCGTTATCCAGTAAGTTGGTAAGCGTGCTATAAACAGCGTGCAGGATCGCCTGTAGGTAGCAGCAAAGTGCAGACGCACATATACCGTCGTAGTATCAGTATAAAGATGGCCACCCCACTTGCGACTTGCACCAGAGAAGAACAGCGTTCTGTTATTCGGTTTTTGTGTAGTGAAGGTATGAAAGCTACTGAAATTCATCGACGAATGAAGGTTCAGTACGGTGATGCATGTTTGGCACAACAGCAAGTCTACGAATGGAGCAGGAAGTTCGCAAATGATGTGACTTCAGTGGAAGATGCTCCTCGCCCAGGTCAGGCACAAGGTGTTGTGACTCCACAGAACATTGTAGCAGTTGAAGCCATAGTGAAGGAAAACCGCCGAGTGACACTGAATGACATTGCAGTATGTTTAAATATTAGTCATGGGTCAGCACAACACATTGTGCATGATGTGCTCCAGTTTCACAAAGTATGTGCAAGATGGGTGCCACGGCAGCTGACTCCAGAAATGAGAGAACGACGTGTTGATGTTTGTGAAGAACTTCGTCAGCTAATTGAAAGAGAAGGTGATGGCTTCCTTGCAAGAATCGTTACTATGGACGAAACCAGGGTTCACTTCCACCAACCGGAAACGAATAGAGCGAGCAAGGAGTGGCACCATTCCTCATCACCAAAACCAAAGACGTTTCGAACAGAACCATCAGCAGAGAAGGTTATGCTGACTCTCTTTTGGGACGACGTGCCTAGAGGGACCACTGTCACCAGTGCATCATACACAGATCTCCTAAAAAATCATCTGCGGCCTGCAATCAAATTAAAGCGACGTGATTGCTGTCAGCAGGTGTCCTTTTGCAACATGACAATGCATAGCCCCACACTGCCTGTACAACAGTTGCAACAATCACAGACCTGCATTTTGAGTGTCTCGCTCATCCACCATATTCACCAGAGCTTGCCCCAAGTGATTTCAATAAGTTTGTACCACTCAAAGTCGTCATGGGAGGAAAGAAGTTCCGTTCTGATGAAGAGGTACGCCACGCGGTGCGTGAGTGGTTGCGCGGACTACCAAAAGAATTTTTTTTCGAAAGGAATTTATGCACTTTGTAAGCGCTGGAGGACTTGCATTGAGCGTGGGGTGATTATGTTGAAAAGTGATACAGCTTTGTACCACTTCTACACAGTAAATAATATTTAAAAAATATTTGAGGGTTTCATTTGACTCACCTTCGTAATAAAATACATCATCTAGAGCTGTCATTACGATGTTATTTATTATATGGCTACCAGTTTCGGTTTCAGCCTTAACTGATTTCTGAGGGGGTTAATTCAAATCGGATACACGATTCCAGCAGCGGAGATTGATTTGTATTCCAGCATTAATTAGGTTTTGAGAAAGAATGGTAAAATCATCTGCAAATGCTAAACTGTGTATTTCAATATCTTCGTTTTCAGTTCCCAGTCTGATTGGTGATAGGTTCTGTTCTTTTGGTTTTTGTTTCCATTCTCTTACTATTTTCTCTTAATATGCAGTTAAAGAGGAGTGGAGACAGGCCATCAACTTGCCTTACACCTGTTTTTATGTTGAATGCCTTCGATATTTCACCCCGAAACTTTACTTTTGATTTGGTGTCTGTGAGCATTTCACGAATAATGTTTGCTAGTTTAGATTTGATTCTACATTCTCTTATCACTTTATCTAGTGTTTTCCTGTCAACCGAGTCAAATGCCTTTTTAAAATTATATCTTTGGACTTTGTAAACATCTATGAACTGGTTTTCACGGAAACCAGATCATTGTTACAGACTGTCTGCGGAAAACGGTTAATAGATGTTGGTTACTTAAGGATTTGACCATAATGATGATTTTGATTTTTGGGGTGATCAAATGCTTGGTCATCAGCGCCCGCACGAACTCCCAATATTTCCTCTGGCCAGTGTCGCCACTTACCCTAGTTATGACTAAATCATGAGGGCAACACAAACACCCAGTACGCGGGCGGAGAAAATCCCCGACCCTGTCGGGAATCGTACCGGGACCCCGTGATCCAGAGGTAGCAACGCAAGCCACTAGACTACGCGCTGCGGACTGTAAGTTTTGCTTTAGGTGCCTCAGCATCAGTTGAGGCCTGAATATGGTGTGCTTGCGCTCCTAAACTGGTAGTCATACGATAAATAACGTCGTAAGGACGGCTGTAGGCGTTCCCTTTTAACACATTGGCAAGATGGGGTGTCTTGCACTCGTTAACGGTGCAGATAGCCGTGCAGCAAATGCAGTCACACTGGAGGGGGGTGAGGTTACCAGTGGAGATCAGAAACTAACCTGCAAGTGCTCCAGAGGGTCAGCAGCCTTTTCAATAGGTGCACGGGATGGTTGACTAACACAGCGTTGTAAATTTAGCGACCGTGGACGTGCTGCGCTGCTACTTTGAATGGTGAAAACCAAGGAGAAATTACAGCAGTTAGTTTCCCCGATACCATGCGCCTCGGCCTTGGTACCCAGAAACCATGTGTTTTGGGTTTCCTCAGGAAATAAATGGTGCGTCCATAAGCGCCTTAAGGCGCACCATAGGTCATCATCTTGGAAAGTTTCCAGCCTCTGGTCGGGGGTATATGCAGTAAAACACATGTGATACAAAAATGACCAACCAACTTGCTCCATTTGTTTACGCTGAAGGAAGTGTAACGAAAATGGCTCTGAGCACCATGAAGACTTAACTTCTGAGGTCATCAGTCCCCTAGAACTTAGAACTACTTAAACCTTACTAATCTAAGGACATCACACACATCCATGCCCGAGGCAGGATTCGAACCTGCGACCGTAGCGGTCACGCGATTCCTAACTGTAGCGCCTATAACCGCTCGGCCACTCCGGCCGGCGGAAGTGTAACATTCCAACTTTATACTGTGCGATAGTTACAGTAATGTGACCCTTCTATTGGGTATGCAAATGGTACCTAGCCCAAGGGATAAGGGATATCTCAAACACCTAACCCTACCTTTCTATCGCCAATAGTACCAGAGGTTTTACGTGCGGCGTTTCGGAATATATTATGTAGCCCATGTACAGGTTTTTTAAGGTGTTCGTGCTGTGCAAGAGATAAACTGGAATACCAGTAAAATAATACCAATCTAATGTATCATTATCACACTGATTGCAAAATACTAAATGTAAACCACCACTCACGGATTAGACCATACATTTGTGTTGCCTGACTAGGTGGCAATACGACGAGCGATCTATGATCGTGGGACATGTGATCACCGTTAGCGCCAGTAGATCAGTACTAATGGTGCCTCTGCTTTTTTATTCAAGCAGCTCCTCATATGGCCAGAAAATAATTTAGGGAGGTAGCAGGAATGGAACCCGTGTCCTTTGACACAAAAGGCAGTGAGGCTAACCATTCGATGAAAAAGTAAAAATAGCTTCTGGTGCTTTCGATGGAGTAAACAGCGTTTCCGCAGCGAACCTTTCGATGTGCCCAAAATGCAAAGTTCACAATCACCAGTTTTGACTCAGTCTCTGTTGCTCCATCATTGACAGGGGACATCGGCTGGTCAATAAATTCGCCAACAGCCGTGTAATTGAGATGCTGTTTTATTTTATTTTGACCAACAGTTTCGTCATTCCACTTTGTCATATTTAGGCCCAATATACATTCTTAAAAATAAACGATATTGTCATATAGTGCCTCATATGCCTGGATGTCGTGAATTTAATACCTTATTACAAGTGCTTCGTTTGAAGACTTTATTGCAGTCATGGCACTGTATGAAACTATCGTTTATTTTTGAGAATGCATATGGGGCCTGAAAATGGTATAGCGAGATGCCGAAACAGCTGGTCAAAATAAAATAAAGTAGCATCTCAGTTACATGGCTGTTGGTGAATTTCATTGTTAATTTGGACTTACGTAAGTTGAACATCGACTTAAGACGTGCACTGGAGACATATGTTCGAAATTAATAGGAAGAGCTGGAAAATATTGAAGTGGGCCAGGATAGAAACTAGGGTGGATAACATAATTACCACTGCAATGGCATGGAGGTTACCAGGACAAGTAGCCAAAGATGGGTGGTATTCGGTCTAAGGGAATTGTTCGATGAATTCCAAGAGCAAGAAAAGAAAGGGGCAAAAAGTGGGTGAATATTTATGAACAGCCATATCATGTAATTTCAGTAAACATAAATGCGAATGCTCTTCTGTAGAAGATTGTAGAAGGTAAAACCGTCCAAATAGCACAACAGTTGAGACTTCCTGGCCGTCTGCTAGTAGCACAAGATATGCAGGAGAAAGTTTGTCGAGTTGGGAAAGTAGAGAAGAGATACTTCCAGATGTGAGACTGTGGGGGCGGGCCGTGAGTCGTGTCTGGATAGCTCAGCTGGTAAAGCGAGCTTTCACTTTGAAATCTCGGTCCAGCACACAGTTCAATCTGCCAAGAAGTTTCGTAATACGGCACGCTGCGTTCCAATGAGTGAAAGATTCAGATTAGAATAAAACCACTGACGGAAAGATCCAGAATATGAATTGAGTAAGATTGGACGGGCAATGATTTTTTGAAATCGATCTAGTCAAAGGCGTACAAAAAGAAGACTACGGCAAACTATTTACGTGAAACCTTAATTGCGAGAAAACTATGAGGGATGGGTGTAATTTATTCCGCATTGACCAAAATCAAACCGTGAACGTGAATTTCTCAGGTAATTATCAAATTTTGTTTCATCCGTGTTGGATCTCCTACGCTACCCGACCGTTTACAATAGTTCGTGACAGACAAAACCAGCAACACATACATTTTTAAACGTCTTATTTCAGTGACGTAACAGGTTTCAGGCCGCCATGCCCATCTTAAAATGGCTAATATTTTCAATTGCATGGATTTTTATTGTCAGCAGCATGTCTTTCGCTTCACTACTTCACAAAAATATTAGAATACTTAATGCCACTTTATAAGTTGTTTCATTAAAAAAAAGAAAATCTCGCTAAAGCGCTTGCTTTTATTTAGAGACAATGTGAAGTAGTTATATTCATTTACATAAATTCAGTAGAAGGGGATTTGTTTTCTTGTGATCCTTATGGTTTTATAGGTCGTGGTATACATTATTTAGTTGCACACAGCACACACTTTATACATAAATTACTGTGGCACACTTCATAATATTCTTCACGGCAGTGCTGAGCGTCATATATGTGCTATATAACTGAAATTCTTGTTAGCAGTGTAAAGATTGTCCATTAAGCAAAGATACAAATACATCATTGATTTCCTACTGAGCAACGATGTAAACAGAGTAAGTATGATGTGTCGGATGCAACATATTAAAAACAGAAAAATGTTTGCAGTGTAAGAGTGAACATAGTATTAAAGTTGTTTTCGGCAAATTTTTATGGCAGATTTTAAACAGTACTTCTGGCTGGTTGCATCATTCACCAACTAACGATGAAACGGTTTAAAATCCCTACTATTTTGCTAATCAATTTAAAGTTATACTTAGACGTGATCCAAGACTACACACCAAAAAAATAAGGTGGTAAGAAAAATCAAAGAAGTGGCGAAAACTAGCGGGGCTGCATTAAAAAATATGGGCAATGTAGCGGCCATGAGCATCTAAATCCATACTCTGCAGACCACAGTGAAAAACATGCCAAAGGGCACTGCACCACAAACAATGCTTTATTGTCCACCTCTGTAGTGTAGCGGTAGCGTTACCGCCTACCTTGCAAGGGACCCGGGTACGATTCCCGGCAGGGACTGGGTGTTGTGTGTATCCTTCATCATCATTAACTTGCAAGTCTTCGATGTGGCGTCACCTAAAAGGTACTTGCAATACGGCCAACAATGCCATTTCATTTCAACGCTTTATTCCTCCTCGCGTATAGAGCACGGGTAGAGTAACTGAGCCGAATGTCTCTGTGCGTTTTCTCTCCGCGGTATTGATAGGGGACCAATATTCCACCTCCTAAAATCCGCTTCTATAAATTCAAGATGACGGTTCCGTGAATATCGGGACTGCATTGTTAGACCGTTTTCTCTACTGGTGCAGATCACTCTCCTGTTTGTTACCTTCTGTGTCTTTAGCAGCTTTACACTTTGCCATGGTGTCCATCGCTTTACTGGAGAAAAAGTGTTATATTTTCATATCCACTGCGGGAAACTTCCTGCTGATCTCTTTCACTGCTTCAATTCCGTCTTGGCGAACACAAATACATTTTCGAAGTGTTTCTTTGGCTTTACGGAGAGATCAGTTCCATATATATATGGCCAGGCTCAAGACCTCATGATCTCTTGTGTCAATATGATGCTTTTGCTTCAAGTTGTACAAAAAGTGTTTCCAAACACGAACTATTTAAACGAGTTTTAAATATTCCTAAGTACTCTTAAATGCGTACACATTAGACTACTGCGGTTCCTTCAAAAAATGCATAACTTAACATTCATTAAAGCTAGCATAAATTCTGTTTCTGTCCGCAAGTTCACATATACCTATACCTAGCTGTATCCTAAATGCTGTCCAGACACTGGCTTAGAGCCTGAACTTTGTTCAAATATTCAAATGTGTGTAAATTCCGAAGGGACCAAATAGCTGAGATCATCGGTCCCTGGACGTACACACTTCTTAAACTAACATCTGCTAAGAACCCCCCCCCTCCCCTCCACACACACACATACACACACACACACACACACACACACACACACGCGCGCGCCAGAGGGAGGACTCGAAACTCCGGCGGGAGGTGCCGCGCAATCCGTGACATGGCGCCTCTAACCGCACAGCCGCTCCGCGAGGCTGGACTTTGTCACAGAGTAAGAGAGTACGCAGGAAAGCCCTTGCACTTCTTTTGCTCAAAAGAGATCCATAACTCAACTATTAAAATGTTAATTTACTTAATTTCCTTGTGAAATGTCACTTGTATCAATTGTACTCTCAGCACCTCATTTGTAAACACGTAACAGAAGTGCAATAAAGAGCAGTGGCTTCGTGGGAAAGTGGTCATGGTGTTTGACTGCTAAGCGGGTGAGCCGTGTTAAAACTTCTTCCCGCCATTTTTTTCCCCACGTACGTCCGGTCACTGAAATATTTGTTGGCTTTCTGTAGTCTTGACAGTTGTCACAGAATATGAGTGACGTGGTAAGAACACGTGATGTAAGTAAACGTGATGAATAGTGAGAGCAGACGAGATAGCACAAGGACGTCTCACAGACATGAAAACGACAAATAGACGGGTGTGAACTGTCTTACAACGAAGAAATTCAAGAGCCAAAATTTCCAAAACAGAACGCAACTTCAAAAAAGTTAGGAATGTATGTTCTGACAGAGCACAGAGAAACTGTGTGATTGTGAAACTGTTGCATTGATGTGTTGCATCTTAAGTGAAAAACTACACTCCTGGAAATGGAAAAAAGAACACATTGACACCGGTGTGTCAGACCCGCCATACTTGCTCCGGACACTGCGAGAGGGCTGTACAAGCAATGATCACACGCACGGCACAGCGGACACACCAGGAACCGCGATGTTGGCCTTCGAATGGCGCTAGCTGCGCAGCATTTGTGCACCGCCGCCGTCAGTGTCAGCCAGTTTGCCGTGGCATACGGAGCTCCATCGCAGTCTTTAACACTGGTAGCATGCCGCGACAGCGTGGACGTGAACCGTATGTGCAGATGACGGACTTTGAGCGAGGGCGTATAGTGGGCATGCGGGAGGCCGGGTGGACGTACCGCCGAATTGCTCAACACGTGGGGCGTGAGGTCTCCACAGTACATCGATGTTGTCGCCAGGGGTCGGCGGAAGGTGCACGTGCCCGTCGACCTGGGACCGGACCGCAGCGACGCACGGATGCACGCCAAGACCGTAGGATCCTACGCAGTGCCGTAGGGGACCGCACCGCCACTTCCCAGCAAATTAGGGACACTGTTGCTCCTGGGGTATCGGCGAGGACCATTCGCAACCGTCTCCATGAAGCTGGGCTACGGTCCCGCACACCGTTAGGCCGTCTTCCGCTCACGCCCCAACATCGTGCAGCCCGCCTCCAGTGGTGTCGCGACAGGCGTAAATGGAGGGACGAATGGAGACGTGTCGTCTTCAGCGATGAGAGTCGCTTCTGCCTTGGTGCCAATGATGGTCGTATGCGTGTTTGGCGCCGTGCAGGTCAGCGCCACAATCAGGACTGCATACGACCGAGGCACACAGGGCCAACACCCGGCATCATGGTGTGGGGGGCGATCTCCTACACTGGCTATACACCTCTGGTGATCGTCGAGGGGACACTGAATAGTGCACGGTACATCCAAACCGTCATCGAACCCATCGTTCTACCATTCCTAGACCGGCAAGGGAACTTGCTGTTCCAACAGGACAATGCACGTCCGCATGTATCCCGTGCCACCCAACGTGCTCTAGAAGGTGTAAGTCAACCACCCTAGCCAGCAAGATCTCCGGATCTGTCCCCCATTGAGCATGTTTGGGACTGGATGAAGCGTCGTCTCACGCGGTCTGCACGTCCAGCACGAACGCTGGTCCAACTGAGGCGCCAGGTGGAAATGGCATAGCAAGCCGTTCCACAGGACTACATCCAGCATCTCTACGATCGTCTCCATGGGAGAATAGGAGCCTGCATTGCTGCGACAGGTGGATATACACTGTACTAGTGCCGACATTGTGCATGCTCTGTTGCCTGTGTCTATGTGCCTGTGGTTCTGTCAGTGTGATCATGTCATGTATCTGACCCCAGTAATGTGTCAATAAAGTTTCCCCTTCCTGGGACAATGAATTCACGGTGTTCTTATTTCAATTTCCAGGAGTGTATTATGTTTTCATCATTTCCTTGGGAGTGATCACATTCATATTCATACGAACACTCACTTACCATGCTTACAAATTAGGACGTTGTTATGAGATTCCTACCATATGGCATTACTGTCACTAATGCCTTGTATGACACACCAGACGTGGTTTCCCTGAAGTATTCGGTTGCCTTGTCATCAAACGTTTGCTGTTCCCATTCGAAAGCCGCTTATTTTTGCCTGCTAACTGAGTAGCTGTGGAGAATCAGCTGTCATTGCGGGGCCCTTCCTTACACCTCGCTGCTGCGAACGGACGTTACACTACGAGACAGACACAGATTTCAATACAGCGAATCGAGGAAATAACTAAATAAATAAATAATTACCACAAGGGATGTTTCGACTCTTCCGCATGGAAGTCCCACACCGTGACCACTTTACCAAGACGCCGTTGCTGTTGTATGCTCATCTATATCGCACTTCTTGTCTCTCGACCGTACACTGTTTTCATTTTGTATTTTTCAAATTTCAGTACACCTTCTTCCTGTTTCCATGCTTGATCTGTGTTCAGGTTTTGACTGGCTGTCCAGTGGGCCGTCTTACCACTAAACCTGAGAGGGTGCGATGGGCAGGTTCCTTTGTAAGCATTTCTCGTTAGGGTGGAGGCACGTTACCTTGTTTGTATGCGGAGTCATCGACAGATGTGGCGTAACTTAGATGTACCTCAGGGGAGCGTGTTCCAATCATTGCAGTTCGCGGTGTAAAGGGACGCACGGTGGTTACGGTCAGAATATCTGCTGGCAAAGCGTCTTGTGGCTTTGTTGGGATGTCGCAAACCTAACGCTTCAAGTGGCTGCACTTAAGCGCAGAAAAGGCGGTCGGGGGAGGAGGAAAGCAGGGGGGGGGGGAGGGGGGAGGTCGATGGCAAACACTTGGGACGTCTCGGCGTGTTGCTCTTCCGAGAACCGTGTGACATGGTGTCAGCCAGCGCGCATAGGACGTGACAGGGGCAACGTGCGGTAGCGCTGCGGCCGTCGTCGGGAACACGGTGACAACGGCTCTCCACTGACACAGAAGTCCTGCTTTGCTTGATTTTTCTTTAATCGTACGAGCAAACTAAATCATATGGACCTGAACAGTGCTTTACCAGTAATTTCCCTCCTGTAGATGGTATGCCGTCGTCTCACTCCTAATATCTGAACTGTCTTTCCCCATAGAGCATAACACTGCGTCTCTAAATGAACGTTGTTCTTGTGGTCTTCAGTCCGAACACTGGTTCGATGCAGCTCTCCATTCTGCTCTATCCTGTGCCTGTCTCCTCATCTGCCGGCCGGAGTGGCAGAGCGGTTCTAGGCGCTGTAGTCTGGAGCCGGGCGACCGCTAGGTTCGAATCCTACCTCGGGCATGGATGTGTGTGATGTCCTTAGGTTAATTAGGTTTAAGTAGTTCTACGTTCTAGGGGACTGATGACCTCGGAAGTCCCACAGTGCTCAGAGCCATTTGAACCATTTGCCTCTTCGTCTCCGAATAACTGCTGCGACCTCCGTCTTTCTGAATCTCCTTAATGCATTCACTTCTTGGTTTCCCCTCACAATTTTAACACCAAACACTTCCCTCCAATAGTATGGCGATACCTTGATGGCCCAGAATGTGTCCTATCAACTGATACCTTCTTTTGGTCAAGTTATGCCACAAATTCCTTCTCTCCCCAATTCTATCCGATGCTTCCTCATTTAAGCTTCAGCATTATTCTGTAGCACCAGTTTTCGAAAGCTCCTATTCTCTTTTTACCTAAACTGTTTATTCTTCGTACATCCATTAAAACTGGCTGATGGTGGGACATCAGCTGGTATTTTTTTTAAATTGGAAATGAAACTATTCCAGCTGTATTTAAGACTTCATGTTTATTTGGCTACTAGTTTCGACTTAGCGTCAACGTCATCTTCAGGCTCGTACACTTTTATGATATCAGTTGTGTGTGGCTGACTACTAGAAGTCTGCGGGCAGTAACTAGTTACTGGAGAAGTTTCATTTTCAATAAAAAAAATAATAAACTGTTTATCGTCCATGTTTCGCTTCCGTACATAACTACACTCCAGACAAATACCTTCAGAAAAGACTTCCCAACACTTAGATCTATATAGATGTTAACAAATTTCACTTCATCAGAAAGTCTTTCTTGCGACTGACAGTCTACATTTTATATCCTCTCTACATCGGCCAGCATCAAGTTTGCTACCCAAATAGGAAAACTCATCTACTACTGTTCGCTTCATAGTGAATGAATATGGCAACGTAATTTTACTTCCTACTACCGTCGTGTGTATGAAAGCGTGTGATAGCTGATGAGGATGAAATGTAAAAAGTGTCGAAAAGTGTACGTAGGGGAGAGCCGGGAGAAGTGGCCGTGGGAGGCAAAGTGGTCACTGGTACCTTGGGGTCTATAAGCATCAACTCCTCTTTAGGTGGTGCTATAGGGTGCTGGCACAGCGAGTGAAATACTTCAGCTTATTCTCCCTGGAGTGCCCAGTCACAACATGAAGCTTAAACCGTTTGCTGTGCCAGACCGTACGGTTATAATAACTTTTGTAGATTTTAGTTACCTGATGTAAGGCAATTGGTCACTTTGCGCATTTATTGTGGAGAGGCACTGTGAGTTACGTATTTGTTATGAAACTGTGTTGAAAATATCGCATCTTGACTTCATAATCCTACTTTAATCATGCTTTGAGATGGTTACGGCTTCTCTGTAAAGGCATCAATACTGACAAAGTGGCCATCCCGGTGGTTGTTTCTGGCTGTGTTGGGAGGAACACGTAAAAACAGCTACCGAAAGCATGGCGACACTTACAGACTTACAGGAAGTCCTTATGACAGTGACGTAGAAACGGCAAATACAGAAAAGAAAAATAAAGTAAAAACGAGGAGCAAGGAAAACAGCCGAAGAGAAGAAAGGCAATGAAAAGAAGAGTTCGAACAGCAGGGAAACCAGCTTTAAAAGAGCTGTTTTTGACGACAACCATAAAGCCGAAGAGTGCATGTACGGGGAAGAAAAATTTAATCCAGGTCAGAACAGCAGTGGTTTTAGTGCCAGTTAAAAATGGCCGGACGGAAGTTAAAGATGACACTCGTTCCGGACGCCCTTCGATGTCTACCGACGACGCTCAAATGAGGAACGTCAACGAAATTGTGCGTGCGAGTCGAAGACTGACTGCCCGAGAGATTGCAAAAGACTGCAGCATTTCAGTTGGATCATGTCTTGAATCCTGACACAATACTCTGGAATGCATCGTGTTCCCGCTAAGTTCGTCCCACGGCTCGTGAGTCCTGAGTGACTATTGCACAGAAAACGAAATCACTGTGCTGCCTCATCCTCTGTACTCTCCAGTCCTGACCCCTGTGAACTAATTTTTATTTCCAGAGTTTAAACCCACGTTGAAAGGACGAGGATTTGCAAATAACAGAAAATTCGAAGACGGTGCCTCGCGCGATTCAGCAAGAGGCGTGCCTCCGCAAGTAGAAACGGCGTTGAGAGAAAGTATTTCGAAGGAGACCATGCACAATATGTAAAACGTAAACGTAAAAAACTTTTGTGGATAAAGTTCGGGAATTTTTTGAACAGACCTCGTACACTTAGTTTTTTTACCCCTTATTTTTAAGTTTAAAGCCAGTGCTCATTTTTCCCGCTCATGTCAGGCAAAGTAGCCATTTTGCTACTTTGTGAAATTTAATTATTTAAAATACTTACTTGCAGTCTAAGGTAATCAAACGGATCGGTATTATATTTCAATAGTTGCAACTTATAATCACTAATTACTATTCATTTCTATCTACTGCTAGTAAGCTTGAAAAATAGGAATAACTTAGTCTGTCCGCTTTTACCGACTCTCTCTTAATTTCACCCAAAACAACAAAACACGGCAATGATGCTCACAACAGGAGGGAAAACATAACATGCTATAACGATAAAATGCTACAAATGTAAGCCGACTTGCACAGATCGTCTTTCAAAACTAATGTCATTTCACAAATAAACATACGTCCCCAGAAGAGGACACATAGATATCGAAAAAAATTTGGATAATAGAAAAAAGAAATTCATTACGTTTTGCGGAAGTTGGAGTTTTAAAACCCGGATTGTTACCATTAATTGTTTCGACGTACAAATAGTTGTGTATCTTCATATTGCTATGATGATTTCGTGAATCATAGGGCCGTTATATTGATTTTTAAAATAATTTTTTTCTCCTTTTTACTCAAATCAGTTTTTTAATAATCAGAATCGACGTGTGGCTCGTCATTCAAATTGAATGTGTGTAATAAAAAAGTCTGCTACTGTATTTCGATAATGCTGCTGGTCTAGTGTTGTCTGTAGAGCATTTTTTCTTTTTGATCGATTAAGGTGGATTGAAGTTATTAATTTTTAAAGGACAAAGATTGTCTCTGACTAATTTACTTTTCCACCTGCATAGTGGGTGTTAATTTTCTTCCCCGCCTCGATTTTTCCTTTCATATGTAGCTTTATTAATACTGGTTTCACTCATGTAACGACTGCGAAATAATTTTCGACCATAACGACTTTCCCATGCCACGGACGACATTGCAACGGCCACTCCCACGCGGAAAATCACTCGAGCAGTTTACCTGCTGCTCTTCTGAGATCAAGAATTCCCTTCTCTCACGTGACAGCTCCGAAACGTTTGCTATACCCGTCTGTGAGCGGTCTCGCCCACAATAATCTCCTTATCATACCGGGGACCGTCTAGCCATGATGAAACTGCTACTTTCGAATCCTGTTCGTTGACCTCCTCGGGCGCTATATTGTGACGTCACTCGGCATGTTTACGGGACAATGTCTTGGCAATACGGTGTCCACCAAATGGCCCGTACGTGAATATTTAGCCCAATGGCACCTGTCAGCTTCCCGATATCGTCTACTGCACTGTCCACACACCGAAAATCACGTACGCAAATTCTGTAACCGGATAAAAGACATTTCATTAGGACCAGTTGACTGTGCACCCCAAAGCGTAGTGACAAAGTGTCTTAGGGAGAGACCTTTTAGTGAAACCTGTGCTGCGCTGTATGAAGCTTGCCGTCCCCACATCCCTGATATACCCGTAGTTCTTGGTTAGGTTGCCAAAGGCCTTCCCGCAGTTGTAATTCCCATAGGTCACCGAAGTTAAGCGCTTTCGGGCTTGGCTGGCACTTGGATATGTCACCGTCCGGGTCTGCCGGGTGCTGTTGGCAAGCGGGGTGCACTCAGCCCTTGTGGGGCCAATTGAGGAGCTACTTGATAGAGAAGTAGCGACACCGACGATGGGAGAGAGGTGTGTTGCCTACATGCTCCTCTGTAGCCGCATCCAGTAACACCTAAGGGCCGTCGGTACCGCTGGGCCTTCAAGGCCTGTTCGGACAGTGTTTTTCTTTTTTGGTTAGGGTGTCCTTCTCTACAGTGTTAGCCACTACGTAGGTATCACATTAATTTATTTTAACATAGAAACACATACAAACTTGACACCTATGAAATTCAAATCTTCTGGGTTGCTCGGCCGCGTGTCATTTCCTTAAATAAACGACGTTTCGATCTCTCTGCTGAAATCTTCTTCCGGATATTCTGGTGTCCATTGTAGACTGAGGACTGTAAGAGACCATGGCCTCCTTCTCTTATAAAGGGGAATTTTCCCCTTGCTGGAGAAGTGGGATTATTGGGTTAAAAACCTTGGGCTGCTATTTCTGGGCCTTCGACATTGGATAGTAAGAGAAGTTTTACCGCGCTATGCCGAAGAGGAGGGCTACCATTGATGGGCCAACGTCATTAATTAGAATGTGGAAACTTCTATTCCTATCCAATGACGATGACGCGCCAATGGTAGACGTATGTTTTTTTATACGGTAATCCCAATTTTCAAGCAGGAGCGCGGGGGGAAAGTTCTCCTTATAAGAGAAGGCGACGCTAGTGTTTGATAGTGCTCCATCTACAGTGAACACCATAAAATCCTGAAAAAGAGCAGTCGGACTGAAACTTTGTTTGAAGAAATACGTTCGATGCGACCTAACAACTTAGAAGATTTTAACTCCAGTGACAACGGCCATGAAAGCTTGAAGATGGTTCAAATGGCTATGAGCACTATGGGACTTAACTTCTGAGGTCATCAGTCCCCTAGAACTTGGAACTACTTAAACCTAACTAATCTAAGGACATAACACACGTCCACGCCCGAGGCAGGATTCGAACCTGCGACCGTAGCGGTCGAGCGGTTCAACACTGAAACGCCTAGAACCGCTCTACCACAGTGGCCGGCCAAAGCTTAAAGACTTACATAAAACGATACCTATGTTCTCGAATTGTGTACGGTTAAGAAAGTTTGTGAGTGTTTTGTTTTGTCGTGGCTCCAGGCTCTCCGCCTCTTGTACTACTCCGTGGATCCGTCACTTTGTTTAAGTTTCTGTAACGCAATGACGTGAACTCAAAACACGTTCCTGGAAACTAAACACAACAACTCACGGCAGCTATGATGTGCAACAACCAGAATATTGTAAGATGACCTCAGATGTAACGTCACAATTTTATTAATGGACAAATGATTAAAATTCTTTATATGTAAATTAATATCTAAATTCTCTCCTGAATACTGTGTTTCTTTGATGCATAGGAGACTAACATTTGGAATAGATTATCTAAATCCAAGACAGACGCCAATATCACAAGCAAAACAATTAAATAAATACTGAAGCTCATATCTAGATGCCAAAAATATTTCAAATGGTTAACAGATTTTTTTATTTAAAGTTTTTGCTTAAGTGACAACCAACAACCGTTAAGTAATTGAAAAAATGTATTATTAACCATCACCTGTTTATTATAAACCTATATGTCTCCTGGCTTCGGTTATGCACTATCATCACAGGAAGTAAGGTGAAAAAAGATCAGGTGAAAGCATATTTCAAGTTCCTTTTAGCATCACAGATTTACATTCACGGTTGATTTTTCTCCTGAAACCCTCTAAAATCTCCATTATTATTCGGTATACAGGAGCTGTAGAGTGCAAAAACAGTGGAGGAAGACAGAGTTTGGAATACATCCAGCAACTAACTGAGGAAGTAGTTTGCAAGTGCGAATCTGAGATGGAGTCGTTGGCACCGCAGAGAAATACGTGGCGGACTGCATCACACCAGTCAAAAGACGCTAAGATAAAAAATATTTCTTATGGTTTTTCACAATCGTCCGTTCGTCCATTCTGTCTATGTGTTCGTTCCATTCCTGCTTTCTCTTAAATACCCTCTCATTAACAGAGTCTAATCGATATCCTTTTCACGTATCCATTTCTCTCTGTACCTCGCAGTGTCTTCCCTGTAATCCTTCGCAGAATTTTCATTTCCGTGCTTTACAAAAGTACTTTTGTTTTTCATGTTTCCGGTCTTGTCTCAGTTGTGAATATCATAATCGGTCTCACTATTATTTTGTATATTCCTGCCTTTCCTTTTTTCCTATACCCTTGTTTTTTTACAAATAGTATAATTTACACACCCTGCTACTTATTTGCTTTTGCTATTTGTTCTGTGACTTCCTTTCCGATATTTCCATTGCTGGACAGTTCAGTACCGAGATATGTAAATGTCATTACCTATTAAATAATGTTTGCATCTAATTGGTTCCACAGATGTGGAAGATGGTATCTTGAGTGGATATGACCATATTTAAGTGTTTGGCTGCCACGTTACGTATATGTAAATGTTTCTGCACATTATCTTCACTGTTTGCCAGCAGAACTGCATAGTCAGCGGAACAAACGATTTTTATCTCTTTGTCCCCCATTTTATAACCACTACTACTCAATACCTTCATGACCTCATCCACGACTATGTTAAAAAGTAGCTGGCTCAAAAGAGTCACCCTGTCTAATACCATTATTAACTGCTATGCATCTACTTAACTTGGAAACAATTCAAAACGACAGATGGTGAGTTCTTCTTTAACTTAACCACCTTTCTACAAAACGACGCCATGAATGGAGAAAAACACTGAACCCGATCTCGCCATCGCGTTGACGTTAAACACAGTACATTATTTGCATGGTCCACAAAACATCTCTTCAAGAGCAGAGATCGGATCACGACACACAGCTTATCGTGAAGTCTCTGGAGTCTGCGCTCAAGAATTAATAGTGCCTGACACAGATTCTCTCACTAACATTTCGTTTCGCAGTGAGATAGGTCATACTAAAATAAAACTTTCACGCAAGTAAAAAAGTAAAAACAATGTACTTTAGAAAACATAAACATTAACAGACAGTTATTACAGCACAGTCTAAACACTTAAAAATGATGCTATTTATTAGCTATACACAAACGGCAGTAGTGATTTCAGAACTGCAATCGTAGTATAATATGTCGGCGGGAGAGTGGAGCGGGGGTATTATTTCTGTAGAACAATGAGGTGATAGCGTTTATCAAAGATGGCAAAGGCACAGTTATAACAGTGACTGGTTGTGTGGACATGATGGGCCCCCTTACCTCACTCATACAAATTATTCGACTGTAAATCAAGCTTAATTAGCCTAAGTACTTCACTTATTGATAATGTCGTCATTGTTTCCCTTGAAGTGGCAAATATGATAGCTAACAATTATATAGTGCAACGATCCTGCCGCTGCACCTTACCAATCACAAAGTATAACCTACCTGACTAGAAGCGAAAGTCTGTCTTCTTGGCTGGTTCGTGACAAAGTGAGGGCGTTCTGGACGGTAAAAAAACTTCTCTCGTTCTTATGAAAGATAGGGTTGACCTGACTAATGTCCAGTCTAGTTCTGTGGCGGTTGTTCAACCATCGATAGCAGCGGAAGTCGATTTGCATGGAAATGACATACCTGGATCGCAAAGCTGGGCTAAGGTCTTTCTACGCCACGAACTTCCTTGTCTCGTGGTGTGTGGAAATGTGTGCTTTGTGTCTCAAACTCGGAGGGGCCGTTTCCTGCCAACCTTCCACTAGAACGAATAAATTATTTGGCCACCCACGAATCTGCTGCATCTGGTACACTGCCGTTGCGGTTCCCGACTGATTCCCGCCACACTACTTGTCTCTTGCTCACTCCACACTTCAATTACGTTAATTAATTTGACCTAATAGGAAGACCCTCTTCAACTAAAATGACAGATTTATCTTACATCAGGGCTGGTTTTCTAGCTGTTTACGAATCAAAGTTCCTCACCTCAAAATCCCTTATATGTTAACAGAAACACCTTGTTGCCACGAGGGATTAGCCGAGCGGTCTAGGGCGCTGCAGTCATGGACTGTGCGGCTGATCCCGGCGGAGGTTCGAGTCCTCCCTCGGGCATGGGTGTGTGTGTTTGTCCTTAGGGTAATTTAGGTTAAGTAGTAAGTACGCTTAGGGACTGATGACCTTAGCAGTTAAGTCCCGTAAGATTTCACACACATTTGACCATATTTTTGTTTTTCTTTTGAGCACATTGTTATTCCTCTTTTGATTAACTGCCACATTCTGTAAACTTGGCACGGAAAACTTCAGTTTAGTTGTTTGTACGAACACTCTAATTCAGTTCATCCCTGTAGGCCGGCTTCACTCAAAGTAGGTCACTGTTTTAAGCTGGGTGTGCACAAAACATCGCTGGTGCGACGCAGCAGGTGCTGACAGGGCTCAGACGACGAACGACCTCTAGCCGAACACGCTAGTCCCTCAGCGGCGACACACGTCCATCACGGAAGCGAACAGCGAGAGGCGTCGCAGTGCGTTTATCTGACGGCCAGTAAATCACTTGCAGGCCCCAGCTGCCGTTGCTGTAAATCTGCCTAACGCCTCGCGCGCCTACCTGGGATCATATCGGCATCCCAACCAGCAGTTGCGCGGAGTGGGTAGCCAGCACATCTACAGTAGGGGCTTAGTATTTTCCCAACAGGTAGGTGTCCCTGAACAGCGTATAGACAGTGAATCAGAACTCCACCGACAAAACGTCGGAGTTTGGTCATAGGCATTTTCCGAGTATTTTAGTACCAGAGACCATAAGATTTCCATGGCGCTTTGCAGACTAACTGCATCTCGTTTGATTTCGTATCTCCATTTAACTTTGCATACATATTGCACTGAAAATACGTACACAACAGTGCGAAAATTGACGGTATATGCTGTGTGCTTTATTTGGACACAGAACTCGTTTGAATCACTCACGTTTTTCGCTGCTGAAAAGAGTAATGCCCACTTTAGCCTTTGCCCTCAAGCTGCTCCGTTCTGTCTCTGATTCGTTTTTCCGGCGGTGTTACTTGTACTTTAAAAATAATACACAGCAGTCCGCGTGTGATGGAAGAGCACTACAACGGCGATATGCTGAGTTGTTGCCGTGGCATCGCAGTACATTCACATCTCAGGATTCTTGTATTGTTCTACGTTTGGTGTCTCACATTTTGGTGATGTTAAAGCTCACTCTTGTGAACTTATTTTCACTGGAACAAAGGTAACAGGAAGAGGAAAGCTAATAAGTAACACGTACATTATTAATCTATAACGAACCGTAGTAGACCACAGCTACTTCACACCAAGATGCTAAGAAAATATCCTTAAACCTCTGATATTTTGTCGGCGGCATTCAGTCAGGTGTACAGTTAAGACCCTCACAAGGCTACGTACCGATTATAACAAGACACGTAATTCATAAATGAATGACGATTCACACAGTTCCATATTGTGGAAAGGACGTGAATCATGTAGAAAAAAAATGAGACCTGAAGTCCTACTGAACATAGGATCAGGAAATTTGGTATTGAAGCTTGGGAGAAATCACAGAGAGAAATTACCCCTAAAATGAAATTGCTAAAAAGCTAACCAGGAAACCTGCTGTGAAAGAGGACACAATTAAAACTCAAATTAGAAGTGTAAACTACAGACGTGTATTATTTAGAGGCATGATGCAAGTCTACCATGAGAAAGTGTGAAGACAACAGGGGACAACAGAAAGAACTGAGCAATAACTCACCTTACGCAGTGTCTAGGCGCAAGATGTCATTAACAGCCGGCTGCGGTGGCCGGGTGGTTCAAGGCGCTTCAGTCCGGAACCACGCGACTGCTACGGTCGCAGGTTCGAATCCTGCCTCGGGCATGGATGTGTGTCATATCCTTAGGTTAGTTAGGTTTAAGTAGTTCTAAGTTCTAGGGGACTGACGACCTAAGATGTTAAGTCCCATAGTGCTCAGAGCCATTTGAACCATTTTGACATTAATATCTAGACTCAAATATAGCCACGGGCTTTTTTGAAAACGCCAGCATAGGCAGGACAGGTAGCAAAAGTTTTCTTCTCTTATGGAAGAGAGGATGAAGTAGGTCATCTATTGTTTGTGAGTGCAGGAAGATTTTTCAAGAGAACTGTAACAAATGCGAATAATGACGGACCTATATCGCTAACGACTATCTCATGTGTGATTACTGAATTCATTTTACGCTCGTGCAAGAAGGGTGTCTTTAAATAGCGCAAACCTCCTCTGCTACAATCAATAATTCAGAATACTGCGATCTTATGACTTGGGGAAAGTGCTCTGCACTGTCGTTTAGCGAACAAAAATCGAGTTTGCGGATAAGAAGACCAGATCTGTGACTGCATTCGGGACCTCTTAGCATGCTAATATCATTAAATCGTTCTTAACGAGGCAACATCGTAAGATGAGAAATTAAGTACTAGAGTAAGCAACGTGAGTTAGAATGGAATTTTCACCCAGCAGTGGATTGTGCGCTGATAGAAACATACTGGCAGATTGAAACTATGTGCCGGACCGAGGTTTGATCTTGGGACCTTTGTAGAGTTGACAGAGCACTTCCCCGCGAAAATCAAAGGTCTCGAACTCGATTATCGGTCCGACACACAGTTCTAATCTTCCAGGAAGTTTTACATCAGTAACATTTCTCAGCACTCTCTGAAAGGAAGTTTTAAACGACGGCAGTGTTATAGCGTCACTGCCGTTCAGGATGTTCACCAATGATCTGCAGCACTACGTTGAACGTTTCGTGACACTGTTTGCGGGTGATGTGCTTTTAAGAGTATGTACAAATTCTCAAACATAGAGAAATGCGGGATGCAGTGCAGATCATCGTCGCACGATGTAGCGATTAGATGTTGATCAGCAATGTAAATTGCTCGTAACTGACTAAGAGATACATTACTGCTCTGTTAAACTATTGGCAATGATTCGCTGGGAACAGTAAATAACTAAAATTCCCAAGAGTAACGGTTTTCAGCGATCTGAAGTCGAGTGACCACATAAAACTTATTATATGATTAAAAGATGCCAGGTTGAGATTCATTGGCGAATTTTAAGGAAACGTTATTCAGTAAAGACAGTGCATGACGAAACCTTCCACTGATTCTTGAGTGTCAATAATAAAATCCGCTACAGCTGTAAAAACTAATTATTTCTCAAAAGGAAAGGACTGCCTCATTTCGGTACATATGTCCGATCTTCAGGTGCGTCTAATAATGTGAATCCACAAGGATGCATAACTAAGATTAAAATATGTTAAAATAGAGCGTCCCTGGTACATGACATGGAAGAGAATATCCTCTTCAGTCCTCAGTCTGCCAGAAACCCCTCGCATCCTTGTGGATTCACATTTTAATGTGCACCTGCAGATGGGACATACGTCCTGAAACCTTCTAGTGCTTTCCTTTTTACAAACAAATAATTTTTGCAAATGTATCGGATTTTATCAACAGAGAATAACATTTGTGAACGTCCTGTGAAGAGAAACGTGTGAGTCTTGAGTGTTCAGATAGGATTTACAAGTGAAATACCGACAGCGTACGTTTGATAAGGATAGGGCAATATATTACTTCCTCCATTTCTGGGTGGCGAAATCACCATGACAGAAAGAATCAGAGGAATTATAGACAGATATAAAACTGTGGCAACAATCGTAGATGAACTTGCGCAGTTTAGTTTGCGTCGACAACTTTCATGATCGTTCTATTTAATAAATAGGGATTACAGAACTCAGGACACGCTTTCGGAACGTAGTGTAAAAGCAGACATCCGTATCTAACAAGAAAGTATGTAAAAACTATAGAGTAATATATATATGATTTGCAATATTTTATTAGATTATCTATGGAGGAAACTACTTCTGGCAGAAAGAGTAAAGTCAGTAAATAATGTCATACCACCTGCATCAGGTCTATGTCCTGTTAAGCTCATGAATTATGTATGTTTTTCTAACCTTTTTGTTGCTGCGGTGGTCACTGAGTAAAGTTAGAGAGTATATCATGTTGCAATCTTTTTTTTCTCATTTATCTAATTTGAAAGTAAAGTGGTATGATTCTATTGATGAGCTTTATATTTCACTAATGTATATTTACAGCAATTTTTCTCCTTTGTTTCTAGGTAAGTGTCTGCAGAGACGTTTCGTTCAGTACGTAAGTAGAAGCAAAAGTCTTTAACAATGCCTAGGTGTTATCTGATGCTCTAAAATTTTTTCTTGAAATTTCGGATATTTAAGTTTGTGCGTCAGTTTCGAGGAATGCTGCCAAATCAGGATGTACTATTTACTAAGATGTGTATATTTATCGGCGAAAACAAAGTCCCATGTGAAAGAAACCAGCAAACAAGAGACCACTAAATGTTTACTAATCATTTTGTTCAACCTCCAGAAATTATTTATATAGTCTGTATACCGTATTTTGCCATATGAGACTTTACTGTGTATAATAATGAGAGCGTGGCACGAGACTCCTATTCTTGCTCAAACTAGGCACGTTAAATTTCTGTCAGCAATTGATGGTTTATTTAGGAATAAAAGCATTTAGAAGTGTAAGTAGCGTCACGTCCTTACTACGGGAATTATATCCAAGTGCCTGAAGCACAATGTGTAGATAATACTGAGTCCCAGGAACTGGACAAGAACTACTGCTGCTATTTATGGGTTTCGGTGGAGTGTACAAGGTTCAGTCACGATTTCCGAGTTCAGTAATCTGTAGGCTGAATATTGTCGGCTCCTCAGCCTGACGTCTGTGCCGCCAACTTTCAGAATTCATTATATTTCCCGTAAATATCTATTAACGTCTTCATGTTCTTAATGCGTTTCTTAACAAGGGACAAAACAACACCATTAACGGAATTGTTTCTGATGATTTCTTCTTTTCAGTTTAGATTTCGCTGCACACTGGTGCGTGGCCAGTAATCAGAATTTACAGTACGTGTCGGAGAGTTAATAATATTTGTAAATTACTCTTTGGAGACCACATTTAAATATTTCCGACAGTATATTAAACCCTACTTTTAAAGAATGTCTGCCTATTTTTCAACTTATCTGGGAATATTTAGTTGCCCTGGCGTGATACGAATTCCACTTAACTGAGCAGTGTTCCGTACAATGTTAGGATCCAAGTTCATCATTTCTTCTGGTTTCCTAATTAGGAATCTATAGAGATGAGACTGACATTCGAAATTGTGCAAAATGTTGCAGTGCCATGCAGTAATTAGCAATATGGAAAGCGTGGTACTACAGTTATTCACCACATAACATGGTTATCTATTTTAAATACGGACAAAACACATTAAATATGAACAGTGCAAAATAAACATGATACACGTAATATCACAACTCACTGTAATGCAGAAAAATAATTTTCAAAATGATATAGAGCACCAATCAGTCGCCGCTTCCGTTCTACCTTCGTTAGAGCAGATCCAGATTTCGGCTAGTAACTAGCCATTCTCAATACAATATTCCGGAGTTGTTATATATGCCTTAGTACGTCTACATCTGTCGTTCAGACTATTGTCACAGTTCATTTAATACAACTACAGGGTTAGACGTACTAAGACATACACAACAACTCCGAAATATTGAATTGATAATGGCTAGTTACTACCTGTAATCCTTATGTACTCTAAAAAAGCAAGAACGGAAACGACTGACTGCCACTATTTACCATTTGAAGGAGTTATATCGCAATCTTGAAGCGAATTCTACTTTCCTAATGGAAGCTAACGTAAGAAAATTAACTGTTTTCGCTTTCTGTTGTAGTATCAACAGATAATTATCTATGTGAGATATAATAAGACATTCCCAATATGAATCTTCACCCAGCGACCATAAGTGAACGACACGTATGAATTTTGTATCACTAAACTAAACGACAATTTATAACAAACCCATTAATTCAGTGCACAGTTTAAATCAGCACGCCCAAGACGCTGTGTGTGTTTGTGTGTAATTTGCCACATTTGGCTGAAATATCTTTTATGAGTCTGAAGAATGCAAATTGTAACCTTTTCGCGGCGCAACACGTGACTCTCCACATCATTGCACACAAATACCTCATTCGTTGATTTTCATATGACTAATATCATACTTTGAATAAAAGTACATTCTTAAGGTAGCGGGTTTGTAGCTCTCATCACCAGAAATAGGCACTGGAAGGTAATGAGTTCATGATAGCTGTAAATGCTTACCGTAAAATGCTTTTAATAACGTAATATTTAAATTGACTTTAAGAACTTACGCACTGATTCACGTAGTGCTCGCACATAGCCGATGCATTACATGCGGACTAACGGGACGCATGGTATATGTCTTACAGGATAGAAACGTCAGAGAGAAAATGGCAACTTCTTCATATTTTGCAAGTAGTTCCTCCAGATCCAAGCTGCTGCTGGCTCATACTATATTCCTGTAGTTGACTGCAAGAACGATTTCGTTTGATGGCCACTCGTGTAATTCATACAAAGTTCCCTTGCTTGCTATTTCCATACCAGCACATTTCAGATTTTTCCTTTCGTGCTGAAGGTCCACAGTCCAAAAAACCAGTCGATATACCCGCATAACGCAACATTTTCTTTTAGCTAGGGTACCTCTCCCACTGACTAATGCATTGTTACACAACGGATTGCCAACATTACTGAGCACATCTCGCACAGACGCCACTAACACAAAATTACAGTTATCTAATTTCATTGATACTACACATTCTAATTGTTTGTAAGATGGATATTTACCTCCTAAAACTATGATAGGAATACAAATATAGATATTACTTCAACTACATTCGTAAAGAATCGTCACATTATACGAGGGTTGACTGACAAGTAATGCCTCCACCTTCGAAACACTTTAACCGTTGGCAGCACCGGTATGCGACCGGTACTGACTTGTTTCGTAGCCTCTTATCTACAGATTCAGTTGGCGGAAAGCCTTAGCATTGACCGGTTGTGTTGTTCCAGTGTAAAGTATGGAACCCTGCGCAGGCGGTCGGTCAATTCGATTTAAGCAACGTGCAGTCAATGTATTATTGAGAGTACAAGGTGTCACCTCAAAGGAGATTCGTCAGAGAATAAAAGTAGTTTATGGTGATTGTGTTGATGTGAGTGCTGAGCGTCGTTGGGCGAGTGTGTTTAAAGATGTTGAGTCGGGAACATCTGACTTTACAAAGAGTTGGAAGTCCTGTGACAGCAACCACCGAGTTTCACAAGCAGAATGTTGACAGATTGATTCAGGACGGTAGTCGTATCACTCAGAGAGAAAATTCAAGCACAATCGACATTTCACAAGAACGTGTGGGTCACATTATTGCAGAATGACAATTCCAAACCCAACACATCACGTGCCATCACAGCAGAACTTCAGAGACTGAATCTCACTACCGTACGGCATCCTCCATAAAGTCCAGATTTAGCAACGTCTGACTTCCATCTGCTACCGATTATGAAAGACGATCTGCGGGAATATAATTAAGCTTCTGATGAAGAGGTTGGGAGGACTGTGAGACTGTGGTTGCGGAAACAGAGAGCCGTCTTCTTCTGTGACGGCTTCAGAAAACTTGTTCTTCGTTGGCAAAAATGCATCCAGTTGGCTGGTGATTATGTGGAAAAGTGAATACTGGTAATTACTAATCACATTATAAGGATTATTTCTGCGTTTTACTTATTAAAATATTCCCTCCAAACCCAATTAGCGAAGGTAGAGGCATTACTTTTCATCAACCCTTTTAGGATTAGTTTTTCGTGAATAAAAGCGTCTAGACGGCTTACTAAAATTTCTTTATTTATTACGCCGTTCCGGCTGTTGTTATCATCTGGTACCAAAAACTTTGAACCTGCAGAACGAGGTTCAGTGGCACGACCGAACAGTCTATAATACGTTTAAGACCGTACATTACGCCCGACAAGCGGCATAAGTACGCTATTTTAGACACAACTGGCCTGTAAGCAGTGAACACACTATTAAGTCAGAACCAAAACCCCGATGTGCAGATAGCTAGTGTGATTTACTGTCGCATTATGGCCCTAAAATATTTCGTTCTTGTGTTTGCAACCAAAGCCGCTGATTCCATGTGTGGCCGATTCGCCTTGGAACGTTAAATGTCCCAATCGCATGTAATCGAACTGTTTTTTAACGTTATGTATCAGGGAAATGAATGCTTTTAAGCTACAAAAGCGACAAGATTTAGCCGTATTACCCACTAATATTGCTTAAAATGCAATTAACAATGTGCAGAGTAGTTTCTGCATCTGTCCAGAAGTGGAAATACGACGCTCGCTGGGCTACGGAAAGTGAATCAGGTTGGTGGTCAGGTTTATGAGACCATGCACTTGTACCGCCATGCACCGGGACTCCCTCACAAAAAGAATAGTCTCTACCTCGCTGCCCGCTTGGCGCTTCCCAGAAAAATACAGCTTTCAGTTCGCCCAATAATGCATTTTCATTAATACTGAAACAACATTACACTGTTTTTATTGGCATTAAAAGCAATCTCAGACAAAAATTTTCACATTTATTATCTAAAAGAATACCCTTATTAGAAAGGCACATATTTATGATTCAAATTTCGCTACAAAGCGAGATGTGAATAATGGGATTTGATTTTCAGGGTTGGTACACCACACAAATTATAATCATTTCGAAAGTTGAACACAGTATAGGAAGACAGCTGCAAAATTTTGCCGACGCCAGCACACTATCACGTTGCTGCTTGCGGGAACAGCCCAGGAAGCAACACGTTATGGCCTACCTGAATTTGGTATTAACCGCACCCTTGTAGCAAACAGCTTGCAGCTATGTATCCTTACCTTATGACAGGTCCACTGAAAGAACACTATATCTACGAAGATCATTTGGTAGCCAGCTCTGAAGGAGCAACTTAAACACCTTCTTCCAGTAAAGTTCTTGATGAGCCAGGAGTAAATTTACGATAATAATTTTTGCAGCAACAATTTTACTTGGAAACAAGATGCTGGCAGACTGAGATATTATGTGGATTAATGGCTGCATCTTTACTTTGAATAATTACATAAAGATAATATTCTGCTAAAGCAAATTCAAAGGTAACAAATCTCATAAAACTGAACTTTACAATGACATAACAAAGCGAACATACCTTCCGTCTCTTCAAAATGAAAGTAAACATTTATTTTTGGAAGTTACTTTTATACGACACTATAAGACTGTCGTAACGCAAAAATTAATTAACTATGATCTTCTGAAAATACATAATAACGCAGAAGTTATATTTAACGAAAAATACTTGTAACAAAACTATATTAAAACTTTGAGGAAGTATAGGAGTTGACTGTAACATCCTCATACACTGCTAAATACAGTTAATACGAAAATATCTTTCCTTGTTGGTTGCAGTCGTATCGTTGTTGAGGTTGTTGCTTGCTGAATGAAACTCTGAGTAGGCGCTTCACGTCTCCAGTGACAGAGTTAATTTGTAACTACCACGCACGTGTGGGAGCAATTTCTTGCTGTATCGTCGGCTTCCATCACATAAAACCAGTCGGATATTCTTGTTTTGCGACACAAAACAAACTGGAGATGGCCTCAGGAACTATAAGCGAATACCACATCAAATATTAAGCACTTTCATACCGAATGTTTCCTTTTTAAGTCACACATGGCACGCCATGATACATAAACTGCCAAGTCTCGAGTGCGCCTGCCCCTGGTTTCCCGTTCTTCTGTTCCTTTGCGCTGCTCCCGCCAAGGGCATCCAAAGGAATGACGATCGAAAACTCTTAGTGGATTCCCTATCCTTATGGTTTCAGTTTGTTTAAATGAATTACTTGTCCTAATACCCTTAGAAAATTACAGTGAATTAAATTCTTTTCCGCATTTTACTTTCCATGAAATTATTAATTTTTCACAAAACACGCTCTCCTTCAAACGCATATTTATCACGAAAATAACACTTTTACATCTTGACGTAGTTATAGAGATTTTCTTAGCACTACCCTTTGGTAGAAGATTGTTAATTTTACTGAGTTAGTTTTCATTTGATACCATTTAATTAAACAATTTTTTTTACAAATTTCTAATAGAAATTAACGGTATCATCACACGTTGCTAAATAACGTGGATTGTATAAAGTTTTCAATCGTTAAAATGTTGAAAATGTTCTCATATTTCTATATTATTCGCATAAACAGTTCCGATCACAGACTGTTACACAATTCCACACATCACCGATCTTTCCGACTGTTTTCTAAGGTGCGATGCGGTATTCCGAAGGAACATTGCATTGTAATTCTGGAAAACACAGACACCGCAATATCGTATTCATCCGCCGACACCGGACGAGCGACGTTCAAGTAAAATATCTCCCCCGGTATGGGAATATATGCAATGGATGTACGGTATGGGGATATATGCATGGATGTACGGTATGGGAATATATGCAATGGATGTACGGTATGGGAATATATGTAATGGATGTACGGTATGGGAATATATGCAATGGATGTACGAGTACAAGTTGTAGGCACATGGTTGGCGACATACAGTAGTTTGGGTATGGCTGTGACTCGAGCTCGGTTAGCCAAATAGCAAGGCGACTGCTCGCAATAAGTGGGTAATCTGGGTTGAGTCCTGGCCAGGCAGAAATTTCCATTTTCGTCAATCCATTATGCAGCTGAAGGTTGCCCACATTCGCAACCTTTCACTGTTTACGAAGGTTTCCATAACGCGTTGACGCAGCATCCCTGCAGAAGGATGCGAAAATATTAATACAAAGCCGAAAAGTGCTGGAGACCCACTCTGCGTGAATCACAAACAAGGGATTAGTACCCTTTTTTTAAAGTCTTCTGACTGGTTTCATGCCGGCTCGCCACGCCACGAATTCCTCTCCTGTGCCAACCTCTTTATCCAAGAGTAGCACTTGCAACATACGTCCTCAATTATTTACTGGATGTATTCCAATCTCAGACTTTTTCTACAGTTTCTTCCTTCTACGTTTCCCTCTAGTACCATTGAAGACATTCCCTGATGTCTTAACAGATGTCCTCTCATCGTGTCCCATCTTCTTGTCAGTGTTTTCCACGTCTTCCTTTTCTCACCGATTCTGCGCAGAACCTCCTCACTCTTTACCTTATCACTCCACCTAATTTTCAGCATTCGTCTACAGCACTACATTTCAAATACTCCGATTCTCTTCTTTTCCGGTTTTCCCATAGTGCATGTTTCACTACCACACAGTGCTGTGCTCTCTGAAATTTCCTCTTCGAATCAAGGCCTATGTTTGAGACTAGTAGGCTTCCCCTAGCCAGGAAAGCCCTTTTAGCCAGTGCTAGTCTGCTTTTGATGTCCTCCTTGCTCCGTCCGCCATCGGTTATTTTGTTGCCTACTAGGCAGCAGAATTCCTCAGCTTCACCTACTTCATGACTATCAGTCCTGATGTTAAGTTTCTCGCTGTTCTCGTTTCTGCTACTTCTAAGTACTGTCTTTCATAGATTTACTTTCAATCCATATTATGTACTCACAAGACTGTTAATTCCATTCAGCACATCACTTCCACTCAGGATAACAGTCTCATCAGCGAATCGCATCATTGATATCCTTTCACCTTGAATTTCAATTCCGCTCCTAAATCTTTCTTTTATTTCATATTGCTTTTTCGATGTGACCCACCAGGTTAGCTGAGAGCGCTAATACGCTGCTTCCTGACCTCGGTTAGGCGCGCCAGCCCCAGATCGAATCCGCCCCAAGAGAGCCGGTGTGCCGGTCAATCTGGATGTGGTTTTAAGGCGTTTTCAACATCTCACTAGGTGAATACTGGGCTGGTTCCCACGTCCCGCCTCAGTTACACGACTCGCAGGCATTCCATGTCTTACACCAGACACAGGCAGCTGCGGTACTCGTACCCTATCCCTTGGGGTATGTGGTGGTAGCAGGAAGGGCATCCGACCACCTCAACTTTAACCTTGCAAAATCCGCCTCTAATCATACCAACCCTGCTCAACAGCGGTATAAAGGCATAGGCAAAAGAAGAAGATTACTTCTTCGATGTGCAAGTTGAACAGTATGGACAGAAGACGACATCCCTGTCTTACTCCATTTTTAATGCAAGCACTACTTTATTGTTCGTCCAGTCTTATTATTCCCTCTTGGCTCTTGTACATATTGTATATTATCCCCCTCTCCCTATAGCTTACCCCTGTCTTCCTCAGAATTTCATGAAATAATTTGGGAGAAGGTCACGGTTAAAGCAGGCTCAGAGAAGGTAATTGGATGTCTCTATAGGCCCCCTGGCTCTGCAGCTGTTGTGGCTGAGCACCTGAAGCATAATTTGGAAAATATTTCGAATAGATTTCCCCACCATGTTATAGTTCTGGGTGGAGATTTTAATTTGCCAGGTATAGACTGGGAGACTCTTCATAACGGGTGGCAGGGACAAAGAATCCAGTGAAATATTTTTAAGTACTTTATCTGAAAAGTACCTTGAGCAGTCAAACAGAGAACCGACTCATGGCGATAACATATTAGACCTTCTGGTGACAAACAGACCCGAACCCTTTGAAACAGTTAACGCAGAACAGGGAAGTAGCGATCATAAAGCGGTTACTGCATCGATGATTTCAGCCGTAAATAGAAATATTTAAAAAGGTAGGAAGATTTTCTGTTTAGCAAAAGTGACAAAAAGCAGATTTCAGGGTACCTGACGGCTCAACACAAAAGTTTTGTCTCAAGTACAGATAGTGTTGAGGATCAGTGGACAGAGCTCAAAACCATCGTACAATATGCGTTAGATGAGTATGTGCCAAGCAAGATCGTAAGAGATGGAAAAGAGCCACCGTGGTACAACAACCGGATTAGAAAACTGCTGCGGAAGCAAAGGGAACTTCACAGCAAACATAAACATAGCCAAAGCCTTGCTGACAAACAAAAATTACGCGAAGCGAAATGTAGTGTGAGGAGGGCTATGCGAGAGGCGTTCAAGGAATTCGAAAGTAAAGTTCTATGTACTGACTTGGCAGAAAATCCTAAGAATTTTGGTCTTATTTCAAAGCGGTAGGTGGATCAAAACAAAATGTCCAGACACTCTGTGACCAAACTGGTACTGAAACAGAGTATGAGAGACTAAAGGCCGAAATACTAAATGTCTTTTTCCGAAGCTGTTTCACAAAGGAAGACTGCACTGTAGTTCCTTCACTAGATTGTCGCCCAGATGACAAAGTGGCAGATATCGAAATAGACGACAGAGGGATAGAGAAACAATTAAAATCGCTCAAAAGAGGAAAGGCCGCTGGACCAGATGGGATACCAGTTCGATTTTACACAGACTACCCGAAGGAACATGCCCTCTTCTTGCAGCGATGTACCTTAGGTCTCTAGAAGAGCGTAGCGTTCCAAAGGATTGGAAAAGGGCACAGGTCATCCCCGTTTTCAAGAAGAGACGTCGAACAGATGTGCAGAACTATAGACCTATATCTCTAACGTCGATCAGTTGTAGAATTTGGAACACGTATTATGTTCGAGTACAATGACTTTTCTGGAGACTGGAAATCTACTCTGTAGGAATCAGCATGGGTTTCGAAAAAGACGGTCGTGTGAAACCCAGCTCGCGCTATTCCTATTCGGCCACGAGACTCAGAGGGCCATAGACACGGGTTCCCAGATAGATGCCGTGTTTCTTGACTTCCGCAAGGCGTTCGATACAGTTCCCCACAGTCGCTTAATGAACAAAGTAAGAGCATATGGACTATCAGACCAATTGTGTGATTGGATTGAAGAGTTCCTAGATAACAGAATGCAGCATGTCATTCTCAATGGAGAGAAGTTTTCCGAAGTAAGAGTGATTTCATGTGTGCCGCAGTGGAGTGTCATAGGACCGTTGCTATTCACAATATACAAAATGACCTTGTGGATGACATCCGAAGTTCACTGAGGCTTTTTGCGGATGATGCTGTGGTGTATCGAGAGGTTGTAACAATGAAAAAATGTACTGAAATGCAGGAGGATCTGCAGCGAATGGACGCATGGTGCACGGAATGGCAATTGAATCTCACTGTAGACAAGTGTAATGTGCTGCAAATACATAGAAAGAAAAATCCCTTATCATTTAGCTAAAATATAGCAGGTCAGCAACTGGAAGCAGTTAATTTCATAAATTATCTGGGAATACGCATTAGGAGTGATTTAAAATGGAATGATCATATAAAGTTGATCGTCGGTAAAGCAGATGCCAGACTGAGATTCATTGAAAGAATCCTAAGGAAATGCAATCCGAAAACAAAGGAAGTAGGTTACAGTACGCTTGTTCGCCCGCTGCTTGAATACTGCTCAGCAGTGTGCGATCCGTACCAGATA
Organism: Schistocerca gregaria; assembly: GCF_023897955.1. NCBI lineage: Eukaryota > Metazoa > Arthropoda > Insecta > Orthoptera > Acrididae > Schistocerca > Schistocerca gregaria. Next base: position 780,410,707 of record NC_064921.1, on the reverse strand, counting down.
GGGTTGATAGAAGAGATAGAGAAGATCCAACGGAGAGCAGCGCGCTTCGTTACAGGACCATTTAGTAATCCCGAAGGCTTCAAGGAGGTGATAGATAGACTCCAGTGGAAGACTCTGCATTAGCTCGGTACGGGCTTTTGTTGAAGTTTCGAGAACATACCTTCACCGAGGAGTCAAGCAGTATATTGCTCCCTCCTACGTATATCTCGCGAAGAGACCATCAGGATAAAGTCAGAGAGATTAGAGCCCACACAGAGGCGTACCGACAATTCTTCTTTCCACGAACAATACGAGACTGGAATAGAAGGGAGAACCGATAGAGGTACTCAAGGTACCCTCCGCCACACATCGTCAGGTGGCTTGCGGAATATGGATGTAGATGTAGATGTAGATTTTATATTGTCGACACTTTTTAAAGTCGACACATCCTATGAACGTGTTTTGATTTTTCTTTAGTCCTGCTTCCATTATCAACCGCAACGTTAGAATTGCTTCTTTGCTGCCTTTACCTCTTCTATAAGCCAAACTGATCATCATCTAACACATCCTCAATGTTCTTTTCCATTCTTCTGTGTATTATTCTTGTAAGCAACTTGGATGCAAGAGGTGTTAAGCTGATTTTGCAATAATTCTTGCACCTGTCAGCTCTCCCACCCTTCGGAATTGTGTGGACAATATATTTCCTAAAGTCAAAGGATATGTCGCCATACTCAAATATTCTACACACCAAAGTGAGTTTTGTTGCCACTTAGAAACTCTGATGGAATGTTACCTATCACTTCTACCTTATTTGACCTTAAGTCCTCCGAAGCTCTCTTAAATATTTATTGTAATACTGTACCCCATATCTCTTGTAAATCCCATTTCTTCTTCTATCACATCAGACAAATCTTCCACCTATGCTCTTTCGTCTCTGCATTTAACATAGGAATTCCCGTTGCACTCTTAATGTTACTAGCCTTGCTTTTCATTTCACCGAAGGTCGTTTTGGCTTACCTATATCCTGAGTCAGTCCTTTCAACAATTATATCATTTTCGATTTCTTCCCATCTTTCATGCACCCATTTCATCTTTAGTTCCCCGCACTTCCCATTTATTTCACTCCTCAACGACTTGTATTTCTGTATATCTGAATTTCGTCTTTACTTCCCCGCACTTCCTATTTATTTCACTCCTCAACGACTTATATTTCTGTATTCCAGAATTTCCCTGAACATTTTTGTACTCTCTTCTTTCATCCATCAACTGAAGTATTTCTTTTGTTACTCATAGCTTCTTCGAAGTTACCTTCTTTGTACCTGTGTTTTCCTTTCCAACTTCTGTGATTGCCGTTTTTAGAGACGTCCATTCCTCTTCGAATGAACTGCCTACTGAGCTATTCTTTACTGCTTTATGTACAGCCTTAGAGAACTTCAAGCTTATCTCACTATTCCTTACTACTCCCGTTTCTCACTTCTTTGTGTATTGACTCTTCCTGACTAATCTCTTAAACTTCAGGCTATTCTTCATCACTAATACATTTCGATCCCAGTCTGTATCTGCTCCTGGGTACGCCTTACAGTCAAGTATCTGATTTCGGAATCTCTGTCTGACCATGATGTAATCTAACTGAAATCCTCCCGTATCACCCGGCCCCTTCCAAGTATACATCCTCCTCTTGTGATTCGCTATTACCAGCTGAACCTTGTTACAGAACTCAATTAGTCTTTCTATTCCTTGTCCCAAGCCCATATTCTCCTGTAACTTTTCTTCTGCTCCTTCCCCTACAACTGCATTCCATTCTCCATGATTTTTAGAATTCCATCTCCCTTTTCGTACTGTATTACCCTTTCAATATCCTCATATACTTTCTCTATCTCTTCATCTTCAGCTTGCTACATCGGGACGTACACCTAAACTAACATTGTCGATGTTGGTTTGCTGTCGCTTCTGATAAGAATAACCCTATCACTGAACTGTTCACACTAACACAGTCTCTGCCCTACCTTCCTACTCATAATGAATCCCACTCTCGTTATCAATTTTCTGCTGCTATTGTTGATATTACCCTATACTAATCTGACCAGAAATATTTGTCTTCTTTCCATTTCACAGCGCCCTTACATGTTTGAATATAATATCGCTGACGCCAACAGTGGCAGTAGGGTGCGCAGAAAACAAAAAGAGTTGGTGATCAACTGCATTGAGCCACGGACACCTACGAGGCAATAGGGTTCTCGTGCTCATGTAATGGGAAACAGTGTCGTAAGATAATATGTAATGTGAAATATTTATGTGGTGGAAAGTTATCTTATATTAATAAATTGTGGTAAAGTTACTGGAGCGAAATAATTTCACAGCTGAAGGAACACAGCTCACAAAAGTTTGTGTTTATTGGTCAGCAAAGCTCAGTATTACAGTTAATAAGAACATTATCACATCATCTTACAAGCAGCGAAGGCATTAACGTACACGAAAGGATTAACAGTAACATAGGGCATATTTTCGTTGCAACACGCTTCGACTAATTTCCCTTGTTTGTAGACACACATCCTGCAGCAGGTGTGGAGGAATATTCAGAATAAGGGTCTTGTTCATGGTAACTGTAAGGCTCTCTGGGAGGAAACGAGTTCCGTATCAGTTAGCCACTACAGTTACTGTTGTCACATTTATTTATATAATTTTTTTTAAATTTTCATACATGAGAAGGAAACAAATTGTGTTTTTTGGCCACAAATATTAAATTTATTGCTAAATTGTCGTTTTCATCCATCGATGTTGATATAATTATTCATTCATTCCCATGCAGACGTAAAAACTAATGGATTTTCAGCAACTGACATAGTTGACTGGTTGCTTGCGTTTCAGTTGACCTTATTTTTGCCAAAAGCTGCAACATTTCCAGACATGACTGCGATCACAAAAAACGTGCAGTTCACGTAATAAAATGAAAACAGTATTGCACGTCATATTAACGGTATTTACACTTCCGCCAAACAGTTTTAATTAAATTGCTGCTAGCGTGATTAATCCCAAATGCAGAAAAAAAACGACCGTCACATTATAACAACGACAGTTTACACGAAATTATTATTGCCGTTGTACCTCGAAAGAAGTGAAACGGTTAATATCTTTACCGAGAAACTAATTTGGACTGAGTTACTGAAACGTAGATCAGGTAGAATACAATAAATTATTGTTTTTGTACAACTGCTTGTAAAATAAATAAAACAAACTAAAAACTTCTCTGTAGGAAACGGCGCAACGCTTCAATTGCTACGCCTGTCACCACTAGTATTAAGACTTGCTAACAAATTTTGTGGGAGGGCAGGTGTGTTTAGAAACAACCGGAGGACATTTTTGAAGTTCCATTTTTGTGCTCGTGATTAGAAAATTTTGATAAATGTTCTTTTATTCGTATTTCAGGAATGAAGATTTTGCTGACATATGTTTATACCAGCTCTTGCTTGCGTTCATTGCACTATTTATCTTTTCTTTTGTGCGAACAACGTGCTGCCGACGTTTGTAAAGTACTTCCTGATACATCCTATGCGGGGCGTTAGAGAGCAGAAGCGCAGCTGGGTCGGTCAAGAGACCTCGTCCACCCAAGTGTTCTAATTTCCGGTTTCGCCACCGCCTGGGGCAAAGTAGGAACGGGGTGGCGTTGAGAGGTGGGGAGGGCCAGGGGTGGGTATCAATTAAGAAGTGCCTCGCCTCCACAAACCCCTCCCCCTTTCTCTCATTCCAAGCGTCCTAGAATCGCAGCACCCTGGAAGACCGCCTGTCAAATCAACCTGACGTTACATTTCATTACTCGTATGCTGTTAATCCCACGGAAAATGATCTCTGCAATACGGAATGATATCGAACATATTCGTATGATATAAGTGGATTACTGTGACATAATTTAATATCGCGAAACGTTGTTCTGTTACAGATTTAATGTTGATTATAAAATGATCTGAAACATTAATTTTAAAAATATCTGTGAATATACTCGTCTGCGGAACCGAAGGATTTTCCTAACAGAAAGTTCTTTAATTCAGCCAGAAACCGCACCACATTACCAATGTGACATTTAATATTCTGTGATAGGTTACTGGTAAATGAGAGACCATGTACGTCACTTCTTTTTCTCCTAGTACCAAACACTTCAAGTCAGTGTAGAGTTTGTTTTGTTCGCAATATTACACAGACTCAGTCAGGAGGAAAGTTGCATGCTTTGAGCGGTGAAAGTATCAGTGATTCTGAAAAAAAAAAAAAGAAACTTGATATGGACATATGCACAGTTCCGAATAGTTTCCAAGGTAGTACAAATTTAACCCTAGAACAATGACGACGGGCGCAGGGGGGGGGTTGCACTATTACTAAACATCGTAAATTTTGCGAGTCCATATTTTGTTCAAAGCCAGTAATAATTTGCAGTTTATGCACTAGTTACAATTATAAGAAATCCAGTGGTGTGTCACATACAAAACAAGTACAAAATGTCCTGTTTTACGCCCTTTACCAACAATGGCAGATTGGTGCCTACCGTGAATTGGTAGCAATTGCAGTCGTGAATCTTACGAGGGTTTAGTAATCTGGGACTAATATAACTTTCGTACGTTTTTCTTGAACAACTCTAAAACCACGCCCTCTAGTGAAAACGTCTCCCGCAACAAAATCTAGCTGAATTAAATTTACTATAAGATGGGCCCTATTCATTATTTCTCTAGGAGTAATATTTTGCGCGAAGAGAGCGCGAGAATATTGAAAATCTCGTGCAAAGCACACGCTCTGTAGCTTAGGTACTTTCTGTAGGTCAGTGTGAAGTAGTTTCCCGACTCGATAGACAAGTGTCCCGTATCAAACCGTCCGCCTCAACTTCTTCCACACAAACGTGGTACGTTGTAAACAGTGACATTGTTTGACTAATAAAGAAAATAAATAACTGTTTACATTAAAGATGTTTAGTCTTGGAAATGATTCATTGCAGGGCATACGTGCGTATGAAGTTTTTTGTACATAATCACCAGTACTAACACGCTTCAAAGCATGTACATTTCCTTCTGACTCACCCTGTATTTGTGCTTATTATTTTTGTTTCGTTTTGAGAAAATACAAATGCTGGTTATGACGAAAGGCACTTTAAAGTAGTATCGCAGTCCTGCCTTATTGCAGCATATTACGACTGAAGCTGACGTTACAGCCACACGTGGACATGTTTACTCTACAATGCCATTTACAACAACTTTGCCTTCCAGTTTCACCAAACCTCTGATATGTTTGGTAAAAGTTTCAGCAGTAACATTAGCATTTGCTGTATTACTGTACTCATCTTTTTGAGAGTTTTCGTGTGACGTTAATAAAATACATGATCTACACCATATAACAGGTAAGAATGAGCGGGCGATGTACAGTCACCGAACAGAAGGGGCTGAGAGGCTAGCCAACTTTCATTAGGAGTTAAATGGACAGTTTTAACTTTTGCAGTCAGCTAGGTGCTTCCATGATGCACCTTGGCGATTCTGCTGGTATTCGTACTTACTTTCTTCCAGGTTATTTATTTTAACCATTAATCATTTTCACAGTAACCAGCCGTGTCTGCGATATAGTTTCATGATTATGCTGTCATGTATACACCCATCTGTGACTAGGCCAGATTTCATAATTACTATCCTTACTCCACTTATTAAATGTTTACATACTTATTTCAGTGAGTAATTCTTTGGTTCCTTGCTTTATAGTAATAAACCAAATTGTTGTAATGAGCGCTAGTTTTATAGTTTAATTGAGCCCCTATCATTATTATTTGCATGGGTGGTATGGCACCCGTACTTGCATACTTGATTGGACTGCCCCTAGTATTTTTTGTTTCCCTTGCGTGACATTGGTTTTCTTAAATTTGCGTGGTCTTAAGGAGATCTTTCCTTCTCTATAACTCACCGGGAATTGGATTATAGCTTATTAGAGGGTATGCTACAGAGCTCTACCGACAACTCACAAATGCTATGCACCAAACGTACGTTCTCACAAGTTTCTTCCTCAAATTAAGACTTATGTTTGAAAGTAGTAGACTTCTTTTCGTGGGCATGTGATGAATCGAAATTAAAGTATAATAAAAATCATATATGTTTAATAAATAAAGGATGACAAGGGTGCCCAATAGTATTTAGTGTTTTTATTAATTGTATAGAAAACAAACTGGACACAACACGTACAGGAAGTTAATATCATATCGAAAAAAACGTGGTACAGAAAAGAAACGGAAGTGAAATTTTGTCGAAATATGGCGCTTCCATCACTTCTTCAAAGGGTTGAATGCTGAATGCCTACAAATCTAACTTAGCTGATATACAAAAAACAGAAATGAATTTTTTATGAAGAACAAAAGGCTACGTGGGAACAGACCAATAAAGAACAAAACAGTGCGACAAGAACTAAAGGTAAAGTCAATTAAAAGCAGAATAACGAAATATTTCAACACAGGGTAGGAAGACTTACAAAGAATGGACAGTAATCGGCTTTTAAAACTGGCATTAGTTTGGTAACTGTCAGAAAGAGGAGCTGTAGCGAGATCCAGCTAGGGTTGGGCAGACAATTTGTGAAGACAGAACAGACACAAAGCCTGATTCATGAAGTGTAAAAGAAAAAAAATGGTTTGAGATAAGGAGTCAAAACTTAAAATACTCGTCCATAGCTGGTTACGTTTGACGAGAATTTTCTGTGATGTTTACTGGCTAATACATCAATAATAAATCAACTATGCTAAAAGTACCGCAATGCCATTGATTTGTTACGATAACAAGCATGTAATTAATTTGTTAGCACAATAGCCAGTACTGCAGAAACAACCTTACTGTAAGATAGTCGACACGTGCTACTGTAAGATGCAATGATATTAACAATGAAATCTAAAGGCCACATATTTAATTTTTGTTAATCTACAGAGAGCATGAATGAACTTTCGGTCTGTCAGGTTGCATAATGCCCTATGAGCATTTACTAGCATATCAAATCCGATAGTGGATGCCATTTTTGTAGTGGTCAGTTTCTTGGCCTTTAGTGATTACTATTTTTTTCATTTTGTATGAATCTGGGTGCGGCATTTGCATACTGAATAACGGGATCGGTAGTACCAACTGCGGAAATGTAATTAGATTTACGTAATACTTATTTTGAGAAACAAATGTGTTTTTCGCCCACGGAATGCAAAATGTTCCTCCTAAGAACCTAGAGACGTGTTTTCTCAGATGTTTCGGCAGATATTACCTGCAATTTCGTTTTTACAGTGTGGAGCTGGAAGCAGTGCAAACAAAGGCTGCTCGTCACGCCTCTCATGTGACATCCAGTCTAGAAGAAAATCAGTCCCAAATTAGTCTAGTGCGTTGTCCATTTTATCGATATGTATTGACAGGTACAGCGAAACATGAAGAGTAACAAAAATTTCGGCAGGGACGACACCGCCCTGCTATAGTCCTGCAGCAGCGCTTCTCAGTCGTTTAGGAATACTGGATTTCCTACGTATTTTCCGCACTTATCAATAAAACTAATAGCCCACTAGACTAATTTGGGATTTCCGTATAGAATAAGCACGGAACATCCAGCTTCAAAAATCAGTTTGTAACTAGAAATAATCCGACGTTTACCATCGACACTGGGCGTAACATGAAAGACGTGATGAGCAAATTTGTTTGAGCTGACTGTACTGCACATTACAAAAATGAAACTGCAAATGTCTGCCGAAGCACGAGAGGAGATGCTCCCGACGAATCATAGGAGGGACACTCTGTACACATGTAGCCATCAAACAATCCCGATCCACCCACTCATTCCCCCTCCCCCCCTCTCCCTCTCCCATCAAACGATCAGAATATTTAGTATATTGTTCACGGTACTACTTCCTACCACTGAAGAAAAATTGCGACCCCACGATTATTTCCCTTATTCGACAGTCTTTTGGTCTTTGTTGACTGCTTATTACTCACCGGCTTAGTGTTCCGGTACAAATTGTGTAATTGACATTTCCGTAACTTTTACGCCACAGTGTTGTGAATTTTAACAGCATAAAATTAACAAATCGTTTTGTTTGTCTGACCTTATTGCTATAAAGCTGCTGTGTTCATAGGGGTTAAACATAATTAGGTTTCGCACAATGTTTACAGAAGCCTTTTTCCTTTCAATACCCTCGTGGGCAAGTCTAAATTAATATTGTTGCTTTTCTGCACCACAGTTTCAAATCCACTTGAAAATGGCCTAATGTAAAATCCAAAACCGATTATTTAATAAATTTGCTACTCGCAACTGTAGCGGCATTGAATTAACACTTGTTTGGGTCCGCGACCAATCCGTTTCCTGTTCGGGCATACGAAAACAATAGCGACTGTGTGACGGCCCTGAGCGTCCCTCAGTGTACGACTCCATAGGGTGTTGTCGAGCCTGGTCTCAGACATCTCTTGTACCTGGGTGGCGTGCTGACTGTCTCGTCTGGCATAAACACGGCAAGGTGCAGCAAATCAGTAAGTGTGAACACTCGTGAAAACGTAGACACAAATGAACTCCTATACGCTCTTTATTACTCACATAGTATTGTTTATAGTAAATTTTGGAAATATCTGTGTCCAATAACTCCACACAAAGAAATGATTGTCCCACAATCTCGGACATTTATTTATTCTTCCAATTACTACCTGTTATCTGAGAAGCTAAAATAGGCCACACACGTCACATTTTCTTGGATAATGATATAATTTGACATTAATTATTTATTTGTTGTATTTAATCAAAAAATAATACTACAAAAATGCTAATACTACAGCTACTTCTACTACAAAACTACACAAAACTCTTAACCAACCACCGAAAGTCGGATACTGCTGTTAGCAATACAGAATCAGTTCAGTTGTCTGCTAGATTCCTGGGAAGTAGGGCAGCACGTCAGTAGCGTTCTACTATAACAAACAATCCTAAGATTCACTGTTATGTGTTAGAACCTACACTTCCATGACCAGTTGCACCAAAGCAAATTCTTTGAGAAACTATTTCAGTCGATAGTTGTCTATCTCTGTTGTCTTGTCTCTGTCTGCCGAATAAGTTGTCTAGCTGGGGTGGCAACATGCTGACATGCAGTTGAATGTCTCCTGAAATCTCCCTTGACCTTCCTGGATACAGGTTCACTCGCTCCTCAATTATGCTTAGGGAGCCATCGTCCTTACCATCTGACGGCCCATTACGCGCCGCTTCTCGGGCAAAACGGCGCTGCCAGACCCATCAGAACACATAATCTTACCGGACAAACATCATACCGCTTATAGTTATGTGGCCGTCGTTTTATGGCCATAGATCTACAACGGCGCGTTTCTGACGTGTTGTTGTTTTGGAAAATGAGGTTCCATTTGACGTTCCCAACCCTCGTCAGGCAGCATTATCAGATTGTTTTTAAATAAAGGCACCTCCATTTGACTGTAGCATTGTTTATTTCATGACGACCCAGCTTTCCGTCTTTTATGCCATTTTCAAATGACTGAGTTTATGTAATTAACATACAATCAAATGGTGGTGTGTTCATTTAAAAATTATTGTATGACTTTTGCTCAGGAACATCAAAAATTGTTTATCAGATTTTCTCCAAACCTACATACACTGATGAGTGATAAATAGTGAACACTGTCAACAACGAGATTCAGTACTCCCTGCTGGTGTGGCGGCCATCTGATGCGGTAACGAATCTATATTAGTGGAACAGAGGCGAATGACGTATCATTCTAGAAAAGATGTGGGCTATGGAAATAGGAAAGTCCACTGACATAAGCGACTTTGACAAAGGGTAGATGTTTGGGGTGTAATATCTCTTTATATTCTACCAATTATCCCTGCACAATTCTATGAGTGAATTACGTTTCCTACTTGACCATCTATGTACTCGCAGAATCGATGCGCAAAATAGTACAGTTCTATTACTATTCCAAGAGCGCATAATTACTCTTTGTAATATTCTCTCTGGTGTGTTGAGGGGACTTCTAGGATCTTCTCCGTGCTTAATAGCCGCATTGAATAATTGCAATTTTGCTATCAAGAATACTGGAAGAAAGAGATTGAAAATATATTGTATGCTACGCAAGACAACATACACTGAGCATTTACATCAAAGGTGTGTAAGGAATTTCATTATGTATGCGTTCTCTATCAAAGCAAACTTTCCGCTTGATCTGAAGTTTCCCGACTGACTACGCAACGCAAGAAAACCAAGACATTTTATTTACACAGGATTGCAGATCGCTTCGAATCATCGAGACTGCGGATAAGGACAGTCATCGTCCGATTCTGGTTAAACAAGTAAAGATAAAGTATAACTTTCTTGAACGACTGTTATGACTGTGATATGGCTGCTTATGAATGAGATCATTAATAAAATACTAATAACTAACTTTCCTCCTCACCAGCAACCAGTACAAACACAATATTAATTAAAACTATAAGGGCCTTACGTCTCTGAAACAGCGAAGCTGGTGGGCAGTTCACATAACACTGTCATCAGTATCCACAGAAAATGGTTCAAATGGCGAGTACGCCACAAAATGTTGGATGGCCATACCTCATCACAGAACGTGGCCGTTTGTATATCTAGCGACAGAGTACAAAAGTTGGTGAAGGCACGTATCTAATCAACCGCTCAGTGCACTGTAGGCTGGAAACTCCTACTGTTTTGTCTGCCTGAAGAACTATGGAGCAAAGTTTGACGCAAATAAAACAAGTTGGTTATTACTCATTTTATAGTTCAATACACAGCTCGTAGCTGTTGGCTCAGCAACGGCCGAGTGTTGCGTAGGTCGCAGTGGAGTCTGCTGTCAACAGTTCCACACTCAAGGTTGCCCAGAGGTCGCTGCATTAGACTGTATCATAGGCTAGTGGCTCATGGCCTGGCGGCTCGCCCGCACGCTGACCTGTAGGCCCTTCCCATGAGGTAGATCCGCTGCAAAGAGTGCGAGACTGTGGTGCGTTTGTGAGTGATTCACACACCGACCAGGCCGCAGATATGTTAGGCCCTCTGGTCCATATGATGCTTAAGTATTACAGCAGCTCGTGCCTTGAACTGGAACAGTACTGGTAGATCCAAGGAGCACCCATCAGTGACAGCTTCCATCCTGAACTCGACTGCCAGTTGCCCAGGGTTACGGAAATGTTGTCGTTACGTCTAGCAGTGATTTTGTGTGGCTGGCAGTGTGACAATACTGGAACAACCTTACACAACATGTTACAATACAATAATCAGAGAATCGAGCACGAACGACACGCACGCAATTGATCCTACTCACCGACTGCCCCTAAGCTAGATATTCGGGATATTTATTGAACTGAGTAGGGGCTTTGCAGTGTGATGCCTGTAGTGACTAAGCTGATGCAGTTTATTATGAATGGTCAGTGATATCCAGCTCTGCTACATTTGCTTAACAGGTTTGTTTCAGTATCGTAACTGTCCGTCAGGTCCCCGATATACATCGTAATGTTACAAGGGTGACAAAGGCTGTTTGTTAACCTCTTGTCTTACACTTTTCCCTGAGCACAGAAGTGTCGATGTCGCCTCCTTGGTGACTGACTAACCGCGTCGAAATGTTTATACCTTGCAGGTCGCTTGTGTTGCCACCTCCCTGAGCTAAGGCAATGCTGGACTGCAGGAACTTGGAAAATTGCTACTCTCCCATTAACACACTTTCTCAGTGCTTAACAGCACGTTGTTAGACTTGGAGCACCGCAGCAAACGGCCGCTATGTGTTGTCCTGTTGACCCAGCAGCATCGTCACTTCCGATTGCAGTGCACAAGGGATCATCGGGATAGCACCATGGATCAATGGAAATGTGTTGCCTGGTCGGGTGAATTCCGTTTCTTGTTACGCCAAATAATTGTCGTTTAAACCATTCTAAAGCCAAAAACGCATAAATATCTCTTCATTTGAAACAACTGGTTTCGACATATTTTTCTCTCATCTTCAGGTATTAAAAATATTTTTGTTACGAAATTGTTCATTTTAAGTCGGACCTCAAGCCAAATTGTTATGTGGAAAAAACACATTATAAAACAGCACATTATAAAAGTTGTGTCATAGTTAAAATATTCAAAAACATAAAGTAACTTCTGTTTTTAAGTATTTTAGTTATGACAAACCTTTTATAATATGGCCTTTTTTACCCAAATGAAAATTTAGCGTGAGGTCCGACTTCAAATGAATCCGACTTAAAATGAACACATTTCTAACACAAGGCCCGAATATGACAGTAATGTCCATTGAAACCGGCTGTTTTGAATAAATAAATATTTATGCAATCTTGGGTTTAGAATGTTTTTAGCAAGTAAAACACATCGCTCCTGCTTTCTTCTCAAAATGAGAAAATTCAACCAATCGTCGCGTCCGCATATGGCGTCACTGAGGTGAACGCTTGCTCGAAACATGCACCACAGCACGGCAAGCAGGCCAATGAAGGCTGTAGCATGTTATGAGTTAAATTCACTCAGGCTTCTGTGGGACTGAGCAATCGAAGACTCCGAGACTTCTGTGGACTATGAGATCATTATTGAGGACCATCTTGGTCCCTTCATGTTCGAAGCCACCCCGACATTAAAGGCATTCTAGTAGGATAAATGTACGTGAACGGTGTTTTGAGGAGCATGGTAGTGCACACACGTTAGTGTCTTGGCCAGAAAATGCGTCTCATCTGAGCCCGGTTGAACACGTCCGGGGCGCTGTCAGGAGTACCTCTGCATCCACAAAGAACTGGCGCTTAATGTACGGGAACTGCTTGACAGTGCTTAGACATCTCATGCCATGATGTACTTCCAGAAACATACTAAGAACTTGTCGAATCCATGCCACGTAAAACGACCCAGTGCTGCTTCCCAAAGGTGAGTAGGTGACAGAGAGAGAGAGAGACAGAGAGAGATAATGGAGAGAGAGAGAGAGAGAGAGAGAGAGAGAGCAGAGACAAGTTTCTTATCGGCAAGCAGCGGCTCCATTAACGACAGTGGCAGCCCCTGCACAGATTGGTAACGCGTTTCCGTGCCTTGTTGAGCCCCACAGCAGGCGCATCGCATTGTTCTACACACGGCACGTGCAGCTCGCAGATATGCGCGCGTAATTTAGACGCACAAAGCGGAGCGTAATGAAGCCAGCCTGCACTCCAGTCTCTAGCCTGGCACATTCTCTGCCCTACGAGTGGCTCTTGTGTGCCTGCCTAGCCCTCAGCCGAGTCTGCAGCGTCAACGCCGGGGTGCTCCGCCAAATGAGCAGCAGCTCGTGTAGTACACCCGGCTTGAGGAGTACCTAGCTGATGTGTTCTCTAATAGAGACATGTGCCCCATACAGCGGGGATGAAGTGTCCGGAAGGAACAATAGTTCGGTTTGTTGATTTGGGCACACAGGGCGACAAAGACTTGGCACCTTCTCGAGGTTTCTCAGAACCGATGTCCTATGCCTGTGTGTCCTGAGAAATTAACCATCTTCCTACACACATTGATACACACACACGCACATATCTTTGCAGTTAGAAGGGATACGAAAATGGATCGTAGTCTGGTTCTGACATCATTTTTATTCCTCTAAATATCAGTCATTCAGCTGCTCTTTAATATAGAGTGATCCAAAGAGATTCATCCGACTTCTACACCTACATCTACATCTACATCCATACTCCTCAGGCCACCCGACGGTGCTTGGAGCAGGGTACTTTGAGTACCTCTATCGGTTCTCCCTTCTATTCCAGTCTCGTATTGTTCGTTGAAAGAAAAATGGTCGGTATGCCTCTGTGTGGGCTCTAATCTCTCTGATTTTATCCTCATGGTCTCTTCGCGAGATATACGTATGAGGGAGCAATATACTGCTTGACTCCTCGGTGAAGGTATGTTCTCGAAACTTCAACAAAAGCCCGTACCGAGCTACTGAGCGTCTCTCCTACAAAGTCTTCCACTGGAGTTATCTATCATCTCCGTAACGCTCTTGCGATTATCAAACGATCCCGTAATGAAGAGCGCTGCTCTGCGTTGGATCTTCTCTATCTCTTTCATCAACCATATCTGGTACTGATCCCACACTGCTTAGCAATATTCGAGCAGTGGGCGAACAAGACTTCCTTTGTTTTCGGACTGCATTTCCTTAGGATTCTTAAAATGAATCTCAGTCTGGCAGCTGCTTCACCGACGATCAACTTTATATGATCATTCCATTTTAAATCACTCCTAATGCCTACTCACAGATAATTTATGGACTTAACTGTTTCCAGTTGCTGACCTGCTGTATTGAAGCTAAATGATGAACGATCTTTCTTTCTATGTATTCGCAGCACATTACACTTGTCCACATTGAGATTAAATTGCCATTCCCTGCAATTCAGTACAATTTTGCATTGTTACAACCTCTCGATATACTACAGCATCATCCGCAAAAAACCTCAGTTAACTTCCGATGTTATCCACAAGGTCATTTGTGTGTATTGTGAACAGCAACTGTCCTACGACACTCCACTGCGGCACACCTGAAATCACTCTTACTTCGGAAAACTTCTCTCCATTGAGAATGACATGCTGCGTTCTGTTATCTAAGGAATCTTCAATCCAATCACACAATTGGCCTGTTAGTCCATATGCTCTTACTTTGTTCGTTAAGCGACTGTGGGGAACTGTATCGAACGCCTTGGCGAAGTAAAGAAACACGGCATCTACCTGGGAACCCGTGTATCTGGCCCTTTGAGTCTCGTGGACGACTAGCGTGAGCTGAGTTTCACACGATCGTCTTTTTCGAAACCCATGCGGATTCCTAGAGAGTTAATTTCTAGTCTCCAGAAAAGTCGTTATATTCGAACATAATACGTGTTCCAAATTCTACAACTGATCGACGTTAGAGATATAGGTCTATAGTTCTGCACATCTGTTCGACGTCTCTTCTTGAAAACCTGTGCCCTTTTCCAATCCTTTGGAACGCTACGCTCTTCTAGAGACCTAAGGTACATCGCAGCAAGAAGGGGGCAAGTTCCTTCGCGTACTCTGTGTGAAATTGAACTGGTATCCCTTCAGGTCCAGCGACCTTTCCTCTTTTGAGCGAATTTGTTTCTCTATCCCTCTGTCGTCTATTTCGATATCTACCATTTTGCCATATGTGCGACAATCTAGAGAGGGAGACTTCATACGCTTGTTAGCCACAGTTTAGTTTCCAAAACTAATCTTTGCATGTACAGAAACTGCCGATGAAAACTGCATTTGTTTCGTTATTTCGCAAAAAAATTCATTATGCTGATTACATGCAAGAATATATGTATCATGTATTCATATTATTACGTGAACATTACAAAATACTGTCATTTTGGAACGCTAGAAAACATCACATACGAGACAAATCGAATTGTAATGAATTAGAAGTTCAGACGTACATAAAATATAACATTGTACGTTGTAAGTAACATTATAACTTATCATAAAAAAAATGTATCTTTTGTGTTGTACAGATACCGCAGAGTACGGTCAACGTCCGAAACTAATCGCCTGGATAAAATACTACAGCGAATCAGCTTTTGTAGAATAAGTAATTAATAATATTATTAATTTAAAAAGTCTACGAGCTGTAGAGCACCAAAAGTACAAGACGTGAGTTAATAATTACCTGCCACCTTCCAGTATTTTTTAAAGGCAATCATACTTGGAGTTGACAGTCCACTGTACACATTATTTATTTCACTATTACAGCTTCATTATTTGGACCATTTTCTAGTGGTACTGCAAAAGATTTTGCTTCAGCACATGGCAGACTTCAAAATCCTCAGACATGAATACACGTCATTATCAAAAACAAGCATTTTAACTGTGGAAATATAGTAGCAACAGACAAGAGCGAAGGTCTTTACTTTGGGAAATGACGTACATTACGTGAGATGTTATCAATGGTAACATCACTCATGTAAATCGTTACAAATAACGTACTGAGATCCACTCTCGTCTGATGTTACTGTATTGCCGCAGTAAAGAGGCCTGTTTTTGACGACGACGTGTTTACCTGTTGGAGGTGTTTAATCTCTGACATGTGCTGAAGGATAACCTCTCGCTGCACCAAATGAAAATACCCCAAAGAATGAAACTGCAATAGTGAAGTAAATAATTTTTACAGTCAAGGGAGAATATGATGTCCTTTAAAAAAATCTTACAGTGAAGCGCCAAAGAAACCGGTGCAGGAATGCGTATTCAAATACAGAAATATGTAAAGAGCCACAACACGGCCCTGCGCTGGGCAACGTCTGTGTATGGTGCAGTTGTTAGATGAGTTACTACTGCTGTAATAGCAGATTATAAAGATTTAAGTGAGTTCAAACGTGGTGTCATAGTCGGCGCACGAGCGATGGGACACAGCATCTCCGAGGTAGCGATGAAGTGGGGATTTTCCCGTATGACCGTTTCACGAATGTACCATGAATGCCAGGAATCAGGTAAAACATCAAATCTCAGACATCGCTGCAGCCGGAAAAAGATCCTGCAGGAAAGAGGCCAACAACAACAGAAGAGAATCGGTCCACGTGTTGGAAGTGGGACCCTTCCACAAATTGCTGTAGATTTCAATGCTGGGCCATAAACAAGTGCCAGTGTGCGAACCATTCGACGAAACATCATCGATATGGGCTTTCGGAGGCGAAGGCCCATTCGTCTACCCTTAATGACCGCACGACACAAAGCTTTACGCCTCGTCGGGGACCATCAACACCGACATTGGACTGTTGATGAGTGGAAACATTTTGCCTGGTGGGACGAATCTCGTTTCAAATTTTATCGAGCGGATGGACGTGTACGGGTATGGAGACAATCTCATGAATCCATGGTCCCTGCATGTCAGCAGAGGACTTTTGCAGCTGGTGGAGGATCTATAATGGAATGGGGCGTGTGTAGTTGGACTGATATGGGACCCCTGATATGTCTAGAGATGACTCTGACTGGTGACACGTACGTAAGCATCCTGTCTGATCACCTGCATCCATTCATATCCGTTGTGCATTATGACGAACTTGAGGAATTCCAGTAGGACAATGCGACACCCGAAACCTCCAGAATTGCTACAGAGTGGCTTCAGGAACAATCATCTGAGTTTAAACACTTCCGCTGTCCACCAAAGTCCCCAGACAAGAACATTATTGAGCATATCTGGGGTACCTTCCAAACGCTGTTCAGAAGATATCCCCACCCATCGTAATCTTAAGGATTTATGGACAACCCTGCATATTCATGGTATCAGTTCCCCCCAGCACTACTTCAGACATTAGTCTGTTCCATGCGACGTCATGTTGGGGCACTTTTTCGTGCTGACGGGGCCCCTTCACGATATTAGACAGGTGTACCACTTTCCTTGGCTCTTCAGTGTACATGACTGCGAATCCCGACCATGAGAAGTTAACCGCATTCCAGGGCATTATTAAACACTGCTGAAAGCTGGCAAACAGTACACATTTACTGCACTTCTGTCTATATTGTTTGTCTTTACCAGGCTCTTTACAGATCGTGTAAAGGCATTTTTTATGTTTCTTCGGTGTAAGGTAGCCGGTTTAAGTCAGCAACAAAATTACTTACTGTATCAACTACACTCCTGGAAATGGAAAAAAGAACACATTGACACCGGTGTGTCAGACCCACCATACTTGCTCCGGACACTGCGAGAGGGCTGTACAAGCAATAATCACACGCACGGCACAGCGGACACACCAGGAACCGCGGTGTTGGCCGTCGAATGGCGCTAGCTTCGCAGCATTTGCTCACCGCCGCCGTCAGTGTCAGCCAGTTTGCCGTGGCATACAGAGCTCCATCGCAGTCTTTAACACTGGTAGCATGCCGCGACAGCGTGGACGGGAACCGTATGTGCAGTTGACGGACTTTGAGCGAGGGCGTATAGTGGGCATACGGGAGGCCGGGTGGACGTACCGCCGAATTGCTCAACACGTGGGGCGTGAGGTCTCCACAGTACATCGATGTTGTCGCCAGTGGTCGGCGGAAGGTGCACGTGCCCGTCGACCTGGGACCGGACCGCAGCGACGCACGGATGCACGCCAAGACCGTAGGATCCTACGCAGTGCCGTAGGGGACCGCACCGCCACTTCCCAGCAAATTAGGGACACTGTTGCTCCTGGGGTATCGGGAAAGACCATTCGCAACCGTCTCCATGAAGCTGGGCTACGGTCCCGCACACCGTTAGGCCGTCTTCCGCTCACGCCCCAACATCGTGCAGCCCGCCTCCAGTGGTGTCGCGACAGGCGTGAATGGAGGGACGAATGGAGACGTGTCGTCTTCAGCGATGAGAGTCGCTTCTGCCTTGGTGCCAATGATGGTCGTATGCGTGTTTGGCGCCGTGCAGGTGAGCGCCACAATCAGGACTGCATACGACCGAGGCACACAGGGCCAACACCCGGCATCATGGTGTGGGGAGCGATCTCCTACACTGGCCGTACACCTCTGGTGATCGTCGAGGGGACACTGAATAGTGCACGGTACATCCAAACCGTCATCGAACCCATCGTTCTACCATTCCTAGACCGGCAAGAGAACTTGCTGTTCCAACAGGGCAATGCACGTCCGCATGTATCCCGTGCCACCCAACGTGATCTAGAAGGTGTAAGTCAACTACCCTGGCCAGCAAGATCTCCGGATCTGTCCCCCATTGAGAATGTTTGGGACTGGATGAAGCGGCGTCACGCGGTCTGCACGTCCAGCACGATCGCTGGTCCAACTGAGGCGCCAGGTGGAAATGGCATGGCAAGCCGTTCCACAGGACTACATCCAGCATCTCTACGATCGTCTCCATGGGAGAATAGCAGCCTGCATTGCTGCGAAAGGTGGATATACACTGTACTAGTGCCGACATTGTGCGTGCTCTGTTGCCTGTGTCTATGTGCCTGTGGTTCTGTCAGTGTGATCATGTGATGTATCTGACCCCAGGAATGTGTCATATACACTGTACTAGTGCCGACATTGTGCATGCTCTGTTGCCTGTGTCTATGTGCCTGTGGTTCTGTCAGTGTGATCATGTGATGTATCTGACCCCAGGAATGTGTCAATAAAGTTTCCCCTTCCTGGGACAATGAATTCACGGTGTTCTTATTTCAATTTCCAGGAGTGTACTCATCAGGTAAAACAAATGTTCCTTTTTTGTCCAAATCGTGTAACTGTGTCCAAGGCGTTTTGATCTGGAGTCTGGTCGTTTCGTACTGTGGGGAGAAAGACCACGCCTCCCTCCCTCCATCGCTGCCCTTTCGTCCTTCGCGGCTGCCCCGAAGTCACGCCAGCGGTACTCGACAGTGGACGGGAGGCCGACCGCAATAAGCCTTTACGGCGGCAGTAAAGCCCTCGTTGTAATACGGCGAAAATGTCGGCCAGGTCAGTAAACGCCGACCGCCAATATCTGCGGGCCGACCCCGCCGGCACTAACCCACGCGATGCTGCAGAGTCTATCGCGGAAACCCGGCGCCAGCTATTCCTGGAAGCGACCGCGACCGGCATGAGATACGTCAATCCGACGCGTGTTAACCGGCACCCGGCAGCACGCGTTCTACGGCGTGGCTTTGTTTACCATCAGACCTCTGACAGACTTAAGGTGGTTTACTTTGCAAGCTCTCCTTCCTTAACGTCACATTGTTGTCGCGGTCTTAATTCCGAAGACTGATGTGTTGTATCTTTTCTCACTAGTTTAGCCTATGCACGCCTCTTCATCTCCGTATTACCACTACAAGCTACATACATTTTTAACTTTCCTACTGTATTCAAGCCTTTGTCCCCCTCTTCAGCTTTTAGCCACCGGACTTTACTCCGCTAGCAGATTAGTAACTGAAATTTCCTGGCAGATTAAAACTGTGTGCCGGACCGAGACTCGAACTCGGGACCTTTGCCTTTCGCGGGCAAGTGCTCTACCAACTGAGCTACCCAAGCACGACTCACACCCCGTCTCGCAGCTTAAATTCCGCCAGTATCTCGCCTCCTACCTTTCAAACTTCACAGAAGCTCTCCTGCTAACCTTGCAGAATACTGAGTCATCATCCTCTTTTTTTCGATCTGCACATGACTTCATTTTATTGAACTTGACGATATAGCTAAAATGCCACGAAACCACTCGTGCCTATAAGTAAAGGACTTATGGCGAAAGCGGTCTTATCTTTTCGAAATGGTTTCATTAATAGCTCTTGTATTTCGCTGCTCGTTAGAAATTCTTCTAGAGTTCTGGACAAAGTCGGACTGTCTACCGAACGCTGTTAAACAGCACCATCATTATTGGGATACCGCACACTTACACGAGAAGCATATATGACTGGACTCCAAGGGAAAAGCGAGCATGTGAACGTCTATATAGAAGTAAACTGTGACGTGTACATTTTTTGGCTTTAGCACTCTTTAAACAATCAAAGAAAGATACAGGACTAAAAACAAGTACCCTAAAATTGTAACGTCCCAGAGTAGATATCAGCTCGAACATTAAAACATTTCTAGAGGAGATCTGTCAGAAACGCTGCACGGGTTCAAGGAAAACAATTAAAAATCAACAGCAAAACAGCGACCTCCTAAGTTTCTGGAAGGTGTTCGACAGTGTAACACATCGCTGACTCGGTAAACGATACGTATTTTGAAATGCTTAGCTTACACTAAGTCATGAGCTGGTGTGGTCTTATTGCTCGACGTGAGTGGCGTAATTTGCAAAGACAAAATCCGCCGCTAGTTAAGATGAAATAGATAGTGAAGATGAAATCTATATACGACACTCGGTCTATAGAAGTAAAATCCACTTTGAACTCTGTAAAGATACCATAATTCATGTTCAAGAAAGTTGCATAGGTTGTAACAAAATTCACAACGGGATGACTCTTGAAATACTGAGGCATGTGAACGAAAGAAGGCAATATAGAACTGAAAGTCCCATAAAATACAAATATCTATAGAAAGGCAGGCTGAAAATGCAGAGAATCGAGAGCTTCATGCCTGTTCGACGAATGTAAAGAAATTGAGATATTTCAGGAGAAACACTGTCACCTTAACTTATACAATAAGGTGAAAGACTTGAGCGGCTTACAAAGAAAGCGAAGCTGGCAAATATTAGAGAATGCGAATAATGAATTTGCAATAGGAATGGAAGGAAAATTAAAAAAATCGAAGAAATATGTGAAATTCCTTTTCAAATATGACAGAGGTAATCCACATCCACATTCCCCAAGAATCAGTTAAGTCATTTCTGAAATCATAAAAACTAGTACACGCCTTTAAACTGCAGAAGAATGGTAAAGACATTGGTCCACATGGAGTTCACGCTGAAGCTATTAAAGTTTTAGCAGGAGTCGATTGCCCTCAGCTTCCTAACAGTGTTGTTCGATGTTATTTATGCGTCAGAAAAAAAGAAATGTTACGTTAGAGATAAACTTTTATAACACTGCCGAAGGAGAATAATTCCTCTCAATGTGATGACAATCATACTGTTGGTTTCACGTCTCTCGTACTCACAATATTTCTACATATCATACAAACACAGATTTACAGGGAATGTAAATCCAAAATGGACCTGACCCTGTTTGTACGCGGAAGCGAGGATTGAACTCGTGAAACACACTTCTCCTTAAATGTACTGGTGCAAAGGTACCGAAATACGAATGTCGATGTGTACGCTTATTTCATTGACTATAAAAGAGCCTTTGACTGAGCTCTTGAGATCATCTGGTATTGAAGAAAAAGATTTACTTATAATCAGACCGCTGGATTGGTATCAGGTCGCAGATGTGAAAACTGACCTAGCAACATCAAAAGTGACTACAATTAGCAAAGTCGTTCGTCATGACTGCATTCTATCATTTCTCCTGTTCGTCGTTTTCTCCAGAGCAATTTTCCGGGGAGTGTTGGTGGAAGAAAGCAGCGGGATCGTTACAAAACGAAAGTTAATTAATCACATACACAGATGACACTCTTGTCATAGCAAATGATCTACCTGCGCTACAATTTAGTTCAGCGCAGTGAGGAGTTTGGCCTTTCTCTCCAACACTTCCATGGCCAAAGTTGTAGTCCTCTCGCCGGCTTGTGTGGCCGAGCGGTTCTAGGCGCTTCAGTCTGGAACTGCACGGTCGCTACGGTCGCAGGTTCGAATCCTGCCTCGGGCATGGATGTGTGCGATGTCCTTAGGTTAGTTAGGTTTAAGTAGTTCTAAGTTCTAGGGGACTGATGACCTCAGATGTTAAGTCCCATAGTGCTCAGAGCCATTTGAGCCATTTGTAGTCCTCACCTGTAAATGGAAATTGGATTGACCAAATATTGTCCTTGAAGTACTTGGGCAGCGTGACTGTTGAACAGTGTGCCTGCAAGAAAGAGGTCAGAGCTAAAGTAGAACAGGTCAGGAGACAATTTATTAGTATGAAAAAACCGTTCATGAAGTCGGATCGTAATATGCAGCTGAGACTGCGAATGACTCGTTTCTAAGTGTTCTCCGTTTTACTCTGCGGCTGCGAAAACTGGGCACTGGATGAATATCTAGAGGATAGAATGGATGCTTTTAAAAGGTATCTTACGTGTACCTCTAGTGATGAAACTTTCAAACGAAAAAGTCCTACATAGGATAAAAGAACATGAAGCGCTATTGCTCACTGTAGAACAAAGGAACAGTTAGTAACTAGGACTCATTGTAAGAGCCGAAAACTACCCGTTACTAGTTACTACAACTCATCATTGAAGGAGAAATACGAGGGACAGGTCTGTTGGAAGACGAAGGAACTCGCGGCTGAGGGCATACGTAGATGCACCTCATAAGACGCCTTCCTTGTTCCAAACTTCCCGTCCAGAGCTAGCTACGTGGACGAACAACCTCTGTCACGAGAAGGTGCGTCAAGAAGAAGAAGATTGATAATGCTGTTTCTGCTACTCGGAAAACTGCCATTGTTGTTTTTTGATATACCACTGTCTTCTATGGTTTATGCCGTCTATAAAGAACACAACAGAGGCTAAGTAACCTCAACATGTGTAAGCTAACATGGAAATCCATGTTAACATGGAAATCCATGTTAGATGTTCTACAAGCATC
Organism: Schistocerca gregaria; assembly: GCF_023897955.1. Taxonomy (NCBI): domain Eukaryota; kingdom Metazoa; phylum Arthropoda; class Insecta; order Orthoptera; family Acrididae; genus Schistocerca; species Schistocerca gregaria. Next base: position 780,387,692 of record NC_064921.1, on the reverse strand, counting down.
CAAAACTGCTTGCAATGGCCAGAATGACGCTTTTGGTTGGATTGTCCTGTGGTGCACTGCCCCTGTCCACAGCGCATCGCTCCACCACCAGCATTTTTATCTGCACACCATTATAAGAACCGGCCTACTGGTTTCTGAGTGCTAGAAAAACTTCAGTCCGATCGCATACCTCCTCTGGTATACTGAATGATACAACAGAAAGTCTCCAACTGAAATTAATCGACAGCCCATCCCTCCTTGATTACTTCTAACCACTGTGCTTCTATGGCTAATTGAACTAAATAAAAGATGGTCTCAGGATAAATGTTGCTCGCGATTCCTTCGACGGAAGAACTGCTCACTTTAAGCAAACTAGTACTCAGAGAAACGTTTTGTGTTCAGGACACTCTGCAGCGTGTATTAAATAGAAGAATTACGATGTATGAATGTATACACAGCTGCTTGCTTTACTGATAACTCTTATTTTGGCTGCACCGGTATCGGGCTACATAACCGTTTAAAAAATCACTCTGAGCACTATGATGGCCTATGGGACTTAACACCTGAGGCCATCAATCCCCTAGAACTTAGAACTACTTAAACCTAACTAACCTAAGGACATCCAACACATCCATGCCCTTCAAGGATTCGAACCTGCGACCGTAGCGGCCGCGCGGTCCCAGACTGAACCGATCGGCCACACCGGCGGGCCATAACAGTTTACAGCGGTCCTATAATTTGTTATTGTGCTGTCATAGAATATCCTTAGTTTACTTGGAAATTTCGCTTCTGCTTTTAATTCGTATTTAGCACGTCCTTGCCATGCTGCAGCTCGTAGTCCAAAGAATACATATTCATCTTTAACAGCATGAGAATATACTAAAATCCAATTAAAAGCTAAGTCATAGTTCCAAACCACCTGAAATTGTCTTTTATTGGTGGCGGCAGTAATTCATGGAAGGGCTAAGCCCCAGGTTCAACATCACTTATGGTTGACAACATCCAGATTTATTTCGTGGAAACATTTAAAATTTTGATTTACAATGAAACAAAGAGAAAAGCAAGTTAACAACAACCAATAACCACAGAGCACCAAAGGGGCTTAAAAATTTGCTAGAATTTAATATAAAATTCTCTCTTAAAAAATTACAATCAGATCAAAATCAGTAATCACCAAATATGTATATATTTGCTATAGAGTTTAACTTGGTGAAATTTAGTAACTGTTTGATGGCTTGAAACCTTCCTATTTGTACAATTTTGTGGCTTGATTCCGGGAGGGAAAGCAAGGGCAAATTTAAGAAGGAACGGAAAATTAAGAAACGCCCGGGTCAGAGCGATGCAGTAAGCATGAAAACTTAAGTTAAGTGACTGACGACCCACAACCGCAACTCGGCATGGAACAGCGGTCAAAGTAAGGTCCTAGTACCGGCCTCCACCCAGAACCGCGCCCGCGTCCTCTGCCGTCATTAAGTCGGCCGGCTGGTGAGACACAAAGGAACAATTTGTTGGTGAGTCGGACAACCAGGAGCTGGGGCAGCGTCCATCATGTCTTACTAGCCCAGCCTGAAAAACTGGCAACCTGATATTAGTGTTAGATCAAGCAACAACGTAAAACACAAGAATAATACACCAATTTAACCTTCTGCAAATTTGTTCCCTTTTTTAAAAAAAAATACATAAATAATATTGTAACCCTTAATCACACACACACATATGTATAGATAACGACAAACATTTAAACAAGAAATATATCGACAAACATTTAAACAAGAGGGCAATGTTTAAACACTTAAACACAAAATTACTCTAAAGTAATTGCAACAAGTTGCCTCCACAGATAGAGTACCGAGTAGTCAGATAGCGTTAAGATTGACTGCTCATCCAAAAATTCAAAAATTTCACTAGATACAAATACCGCACCTTACCAATATGGGGCATTCATCAACGCTCGACAGTGTCGGCTACAGGACAACCTTAATGTTCATGTATGTGTGAATTCCGAAGGGACCAAACTGCTGAGGTCTGAAGTACCTAGACTTTTTTTTTTTTTTTTTGTCATCAGTCTACTGACTGCTTTGATGCGGCCCGCCCGCCACGAATTTCTTTCCTGTGCTAACCTCTTCATCTCAGAGTATCACTTGCAACCTACGTCCTCAATTATTTGCTTGACGTATTCCAATCTCTGTCTTCCTCTACAGTTGTTGCCCTCTACAGCTCCCTCTAGTACCATGGAAGCCATTCCCTCATGTCTTAGCAGATGTCCTATCATCCTGTCCGTTCTCCTTATCAGTGTTTTCCACATATTCCTTTCCTCTCCGATTCTGCGTAGAACCTCCTCATTCCTTACCTTATCAGTCCACCTAATTTTTAACATTCGTCTATAGCACCACATCTCAAATGCTTCGATTCTCTTCTGTTCCGGTTTTGCCACAGTCCATGTTTCACTACCATACAATGCTGTACCCCAGGCGTACATCCTCAGAAATTTCTTCCTCAAATGAAGGCCGATATTTGATATTAGTAGACTTCTCTTGGCCAGAAATGCCTTTTTTGCCATAGCGAGTCTGCTTTTGATGTCTTCCTTGCTCCGTCCGTCACTGGTTATTTTACTGCCTAGGTAACAGAATTCCTTAACTTCATTGACTTCGTGACCATCAATCCTGATGTTAAGTTTCTCGCTGTTCTCATTTCTACTACTTCTCATTACCTTCGTCTTCCACCGATTTACTCTCAAACCATACTATGTACTCATTAGACTGTTCATTCCGTTCAGCAGATCATTTAATTCTTCTTCACTTTCACTCAGGATAGCAATGTCATCAGCGAATCGTATCATTGATATCCTTTCACCTTGTATTTTAATTCCACTCCTGAGCCTTTCTTTTATTTCCACCATTGCTTCCTCGATGTACAGGTTGAAGAGTAGGGGCGAAAGGCTACAGCCTTGTGTTACAACCTTCGTAATACGAGCACTTCGTTCTTGATCGTCCACTCTTATTATTCCCTCTTGGTTGTTGTACATATTGTATATGACCCGTCTCTTCCTACAGCTTACCCCTATTTTTTCAGTATTTCGAACAGCTTGCACCATTTTATATTGCCGAACGCTTTTTCCAGTTCGACAAATCCTATGAACGTGTCTTGATTTTTCTTAAGCCTTGCTTCCATTATTAGCCGTAACGTCAGAATTGCCTCTCTCGTGCCTTTACTTTTCCTAAAGCCAAACTGATCGTCACCTAGCGCATTCTCAATTTTCTTTTCCATTCTTCTGTATATTATTCTTGTAAGCAGCTTCGACGCATGAGCTGTTAAGCTGATTGTGCGATAATTCTCGCTCTTGTCAGTTCTTGCTGTCTTCGGAATTGTGTGGTAATGCTTTTCCGAAAGTCAGATGGTATGTCGCCAGACTCATATATTCTACACACCAACGTGAATAGTCGTTTTGTTGCCACTTCCCCTAATGATTTTAGAAATTCTGATGGAATGTTATCTATCCCTTCTGCCTTATTTGACAGTAAGTCCTCCAAAGCTCTTTTAAATTCCGATTCTAATACTGGATCCCCTATCTCTTCTAAATCGACTCCTGTTTCTTCTTCTATCACATCAGACAAATCTTCACCCTCATAGAGGCTTTCAATGTATTCTTTCCACCTATTTGCTCTCTCCTCTGCATTTAACAGTGGAATTCCCGTTGCCCTCTTAATGTTACCGCCGTTGCTTTTAATGTCACCAAAGGTTGTTTTGACTTTCCTGTATGCTGAGTCTGTCCTTCCGACAATCATATCTTTTTCGATGTCTTCACATTTTTCCTGCAGCCATTTCGTCTTAGCTTCCCTGCACTTCCTATTTATTTTATTCCTCAGTGACTTGTATTTCTGTATTCCTGATTTTCCCGGAACATGTTTGTACTTCCTCCTTTCATCAATCAACTGAAGTATTTCTTCTGTTAACCATGGTTTCTTCGCAGCTATCTTCTTTGTACCTACGTTTTCCTTCCCAACTTCTGTGATGGCCCTTTTTAGAGACGTCCATTCCTCTTCAACTGTGTTGCCTACTGCGCTATTCCTTATTGCTGTATCTATAGCGTTAGAGAACTTCAAACGTATCTCGTCATTCGTTAGAACTTCCGTTTCCCACTTCTTAGCGTATTGATTCTTCCTGACTAATGTCTTGAACTTCAGCCTACTCTTCATCACTACTATATTGTGATCTGAGTCTATATGTGCTCCTGGGTACGCCTTACAATCCAATATCTGAGTCTATATGTGCTCCTGGGTACGCCTTACAATCCAATATCTGATTTCGGAATCTCTGTCTGACCATGATGTAATCTAATTGAAATCTTCCCGTATCTCCCGGCCTTTTCCAAGTATACCTCCTCCTCTTGTGATTCTTGAACAGGGTATTCGCTATTACTAGCAGAAACTTTTTACAGAAATCAATTAGTCTTTCTCCTCTTTCATTCCTTGTCCCAAGCCTATATTCTCCTGTAACCTTTTCTTCTGCTCCTTCCCCTACAACTGCATTCCAGTCGCCCATGACTATTAGATTTTCGTCCCCCTTTACATACTGCATTACCCTTTCAATATCCTCATACACTTTCTCTATCTGTTCATCTTCAGCTTGCGACGTCGGCATGTATACCTGAACTATCGTTGTCGGTGTTGGTCTGCTGTCGATCTGATTAGAACATCCCGGTCACTGAACTGTTCACAGTAACACACCCTCTGCCCTACCTTCCTATTCATAACGAATCCTACACCTGTTATACCATTTTCTGCTGCTGTTGATATTACCCGATACTCATCTGACCAGAAATCCTTGTCTTCCTTCCACTTCACTTCACTGACCCCTACAATATCTAGATTGAGCATTTGCATTTCCCTTTTCAGATTTTCTAGTTTCCCTACCACGTTCATGGAGAGATCATCATGACACTTCTTCAACTACAGGCCACATGTCCTGTGGATACACGTTACGTGTCTAGACGTACACACCACTAAAACTGACTTATGCTAAGAGCAACACACACACACACCCATGCCCGACAGAGGACTCGAACTTCTAACGGGAGGGGCTGCGCAATCAGTGGCAATCAGTGACATAGCGCCTCAGACCGCGTTGCCCATCTGGACTCCTATTAGTTAGACCGCCCACGTACAATACCACAAGAAACTCAAACAACGCTAAAACCAGTCACCGTGTAGCACTAGGGAGGAACTGCAAGTAATCACAGGCACACAGAACCCAGAATCAGCCAAAATACCCAATACACGTAGTCCGCCGAGGCAATCGACCAACGAACCAACAGTCGTCCTCGATGAAATCACAGGCAAGGGAAAAGGTTGCAAGTGAATCGCCCACTGACATTTGGTCACCAAGAGGGCATTTCGACGGACGGCAGCGCAATGGGCGGCGGCGGCAACACATTTTCGTTGGAAAACCTGTAGCCATCAGCCTCTCGCGGGACGGAGCCTTTGGTCACTTCCCTTACAATCGTCCAACCGTCATTCCGACCGCTTCAGCTCGGTGCCCCAACTTCCTTCCAGCGCTGTCCAAACAAGACTCACACGTCGCGAAATTACAGCCCACCGGCCGCGGCGGGGCGGCAGCGCCACCGGAAGACCATTTTGGGGTAATTCTTCTGGGGGTATTTTTGGCTCAAAAACGGGCTGTTAGAGGTATATGTGGTGTAAGTTTGAGAACCTCTTTTCGACCCCTATTCAATAGTCTGGGAATTCTGACATTGCCCTCACATTATATATATCTTTTTAATGTCGTTTGTTGTTAGCAATATTAGCTTATTCCGAAGAGTTAGCAGCTTTCACTCAGTTAATACTAGGCACAAATCAGATCTGCATGTGGAATGCACTTCCTTGACTCTTGAGCAGAAAGGAGTGCAGTATTCTGCTGCATCTATTTTCAATAAGCTACCACGAGAACTCAAAAATCTTTGCAGTAGCCCAAACGCTTTTAACTCTAAAATGAAGAGTTTCCTCATGGCTCACTCCTTCTATTCTGTCAAGGAGCTCCTGGAAGAGCTGAAAAATTAAGCAAATTCCAGTGTTACATTGTTGATTTTCTTTATTTAAACTTACGACTTGTCGCCTGAATATGTTTCTTATATTTCATTTTATCTGTTTCTACTATCGTGTTATAATTTCATGTTTTGACTCGTTCCATGACCATGGAGACTTCTCCTTAATTTGGTCCCATGGAACAATAAATAAATAAATAAAAGAAGCCACCCGAAACAGAAATCGATACGTGCCCATACGGCTCACAAATCAACGCAAATTCTATGAGCACACAATAGAAAACTATACGATCGCTGAGAACAGGGCGTTGCCTTGTACCAGTTCGATCAAAATAAAAAGCAACAATAAAAGATGAATCCTTTAGGGTGTAAATACATACAGTGTCATTCATCAAAATCAACAGAAATGCTCAAGATTAGAGGGCATTTATTCGATCCTACCTCTACGGTTAAACATTGATACCGCTACTGTACGTACATCCCAAAGCCTCAAGACGGATGCGCACATCATGAGACACATTAAGTTGACCATGCAACAGTATTTACGAACACAGGAAATAGCGCTAAAAACTGGGTATATTCTTAATGAATTTCAGTGCAAAACTGTGGTTTTAAAAGCACTGAATTTCGATGAGTAGACAGGAAATCAGAGGAACATTAGTGCCACGGTTTTTCTAGACACGGAGAATTTTCCTGTGTACTGCAACTGGGTTTGCTACGGTGACAGTAACTCCAGCGCTGCGTGGATTCCAGAGTCGTGCGAGATGGATTGAGGCAAGTTCATGTTGCACTTCTACAAATCGTCATTCAACTCCGATAACGTCGGTGAAGTTTGTAATGTAGGACATGACGTACTGGTGGAAGTAAAGCTGTGAACGCTGCTCCTGAGAAGTGGTTGAGTAATCACTCGGAAAAGGCGAAGGTCACAGCTTTGAATCTCATCTCAGTTCTAGTGTGCTTGACGTTTCCAACCGGTAACTATTTCGCGTTGAAGCTGCGATTAACTTCAATACACTTTTACCTGAAGGCTCATCTGTTTTGGATACAGTCGAATGACATGTCTGTTGCCCAAATCTGTCCATCCAAATGCGACCTCTCTGACGACCAGGAAGTCGGCTCTTTTCCGGCGGCTGACACCAAAACTTCTCGTGCACTGGCCCCTCCCGTGTTGGCAACCCAATTGGTGTTGTAAGCACGCTACTCTCTCTCAGGAACTACCCAAGAATTTATCATCGTTACGTTTTCTGGTGAGGTTGATGTCTTCACGAAGCCTGTGACTGACATCATATTTGCTGTACTAGTGGCATACAAAACGTAATACAATTCATTTTTTCCACGCCCAATTTCGGTTGAAAAAATGTGGAATTTGTTGTGGGACATCCCGTTTCACCCTCCACAATTTCAGGAAATTCCGATAGATGGCTTTTGTAATGGAGGTGCGTCCCAAGAGCACAGCTGTCATTGAGTTTTGGCGGGAAACTGGAGCATCAGAGATATTCATAAGCAGTTGCAGAATGTCTACGGAGACCTGACAGTGAACAAAAGCACGGTAAGTTGTTGGGCGAGGCGTCTGTCATCTTCGCAGCAAGGTCGCATAAACCAGTTCTATCTCCCGCGTGCCGGCCGCACACAGCTGTGACCCCTGCATTATTGCAACGTGCGGACACTCTCATTTGAGTTGATCGAAGGATCACAATCAAACAAATCCCTGTGTAACTGAACGTATCTGCTGATAGCGCAGACACACTCGTTCACCATTTGGGGACTCAAAGATGTGTGACCGCTGGGTTCCTTGCCGCCTAACAGAAGGCTTTAAAGAGCTGAGAGAAAATGCTTGCGCTTTAGAAGACTGTTTTGAAAATTTTTTGTCGAACATCGTCACAGGCGATGGAACATTAGATCATCACCTCTAACCGGAAAAAAAGAAGCAGCAATCCACCGAGTGCTACGATACCGCCTCTACTCCGAACAAAGTGTTCAAAGCTACATCCTAAGCTGGTGAAGTCATGGTGACGGCCTTCTGGGACTCTGAAGGAGTTATCCCGTTTGATGTCCTCTTTAATGGTGCGTCGATCAATTATGAATTGTATTGTGCTACCCTTAGGAAATTGAAGAAAAGACTTCAGCCTATTCATCGCCGCATACATGCAAACCTTCTCGTTCTCCATAACACTGCAAGGCCTCACACAAGACTACACCTCCGAGAGCAGCTCAGTAAACGTCATTTGACTGTTCTTCCTCATCCGCTCTATAGCCCGGATCTCGTACCTTCCGGCTTCATCCGTTTCGCACAATAAAGAATGCACTCCTCAGGAAGCTCTATGTGGACGTAGGGCAGGTTATTGATAGACAAGACGTTGACTCCGATGTCGACCAGTAGAGTGTTAACATGCGGGCATACAGGTTGTCCTAGTAAGGAGGCGTAAGTCCATCGCACTAAATGGTGATTACGTTCAAAAACAGGATTTTGTAACCAAAAGAGTGGGGAATAAGACAGTGTATAGAAAACCTGAATGTAACCAAACTATTTTTTTTTTTTAAGAAAAGGTATTGCATTACTTACTGAACGCTCTCGTTTAAAAGAATGTGAATGGTTTAGAACTACACGTAGAGTATATATAGGGTGCCAATTACTGAACTACATGAAAAAAAACGTAAATTAGTTATAAACCACGGCGTGCACACACTTCATTCAACATGTAAACACGTTACTACAGATATTCGGATTTAGTTTATGACATGTTCGATATGCCTGCCATCATTGACGATGATGTGGCGCAGACGAATAGTAAAATTCTGCGTGATTCGCTGAAGTGTCAGAACTGCGATGCTGTCGATGACCTCCCGAACGGCTGTTTTCAGCTCAGCATAGGATTTGGAGTTATTGCTGTACACCTTGACTTTAATATAGCCTCACAAAAAAGGAGTCGTATTTGTTCAGATCCGGAGAATATGCCGGCCAATCGAGGCCCATGCCAGTGGCCTCTGGGTACCCCAGAGCCAGAGTGCGGTCCCCACAGTACTGCTCCAGGACATCAAACACTCCCCTGCGTCGGTGTGGCCGAGCTCCGCATTGCATGAACCAAATCTTATCGAAATCATGGTCGCTTTGGATAGCGGGGATGAAATCATCTTCCAAAACCTTCACGAACCATACAGTACTCACCGTGCCATCAAGGAATATCGTACCGATTATTCCGTGACTGGACATGGCACACCACACAGTCACTTGTTGAGAGTAAAGAGACTTCTCGATCGCGAAATACGGATTCAAAAATGGTTCAACTGGCTCTGAGCACTATGGGACTCAACTGCTGTGGTCATTAGTCCCCTAGAACTTAGAACTACTTAAACCTAACTAACCTAAGGACATCACACACATCCATGCCCGAGGCAGGATTCGAACCTGCGACCGTAGCAGTCGCACGGTTCCGGACTGCGCGCCTAGAACCGCGAGACCACCGCGGCAGGCAAAATACGGATTCTCAGTCCCTCAAATGATCCAGTTTTGCTTGTTGACGAGCTGGCTTCGTCGCTAAACCATATTCACATCAGAGATCTGTTCGTCAATTCTGTAGACAGTAGTATTGACAAAACACAACCGCTGTTCCATGGCCCTGTGGCTTAATAGCTGATGGGTTTTAATTTTGTACAGGAAGAGATGCAGGTCTTCAACAACAATTTGTCGCAGTGTCCCCCTGTTGATTCCCAGCTGTTGTTGAGCTCGTCCGATTGATTTCCCTGTGCTGGTTTGAAACACACCGTGTATGTTCTCGATGTCTTCAGGCGTTTTAACTCTTTTTGGAATACCGACATTGCCAACAGTGTCATCACGAACAATACCCATTGTATCAAACTTGCGAATCAATTTCTTGATTATCAGCACACTTGTACTGATTGTCTTCCGCTTGCGGTCGCAAACTTCCTTTGAGCCTCAGTTGGGCTGTTATTGCTAGCATAGTAGGTCTTCACAAGCGCTATACGCTCAGGCACGATGTACCGCGGTATTTTCAAGCGCAAATGGCCGAGAGCAGCAAGGCAAGTGCGCAAGCGCATAGTAAACCCCATCATGCCCCGCGGCCAACCGTACAGGTTGAACGTCCTAACGCAAACCGTTCAGAAGTTGTGATGATCTTATTTCATATAGTTCAGTAGTTGCCATCCTGTAATACTGCCTAATTAGCATACCTTCAGCTCTGCGTTAACGAATATCCGAAGCACTACGAAGTGGAGCAGTGTCCTCAAGTCAAAGAGTGTTGAAATGAGGTGACGCCTTCAAGTGAAAGTGCCTGAGACGGCTGCAGTAATCAGGGCCGCACGCCAGCACAGCAGTAAGAGGCGCACGGTGTTTATCGGTAGGACGGGCTGAGGCACAGACAACAGGTAACAGGTGTGGCGCCTGCATTGTCGGCGGGGCCATTGTCTGCTGCGTCGCTGATTGCTCGCGGATAAAGACGCCCGCGCTAGGCTCGGCGTCGCTATTCAGCACTGCCAGAGTGGTGGGGGTGGCAGTGGGTGGGGCAGGGGCGGGGGAGGGGAGGGAAGCGCCCGCCTCAAGCTGCAGCCGTCACCTCTGCGACTCATCGTACGCCCCCTCTCCTCCGTCCTCCGTCCTGGCTCAGTTTCTCATCAGACGTTTCCCCAGTAATAACTCCACGTCTTCATCTGGCAACTGCGAGTCAACTCAAGGTGTGTGGCGGAGAGAACATGTCGCACTAGAATCGTTTCTACAATTTCTCATTCTTTTTGCAGATGGTGTTTCAGAAGTAAAACGTCAACTGAACACCGTCAGATTTAAATCTTCATGGCAAATCAAAACAGTTTTGACCTTCCAGAAAGTTTCGTATCAGCGCACACTCCACTGCAGAATGAAAATTTCATTCTACTGTTAGATTTCTGTATGGAAGATTGTTCTACTTCTATCGGCATGTTCCTTACATGAGATGGGATCCGGAGGAGGTCATAAATATTTTTACTCGTTCATGATACTGGGCTTTCGAAACTTTGTAATTGATTCCGTGATGCAGGCTGCCTGTCTTGTAGCTTATCTCGTTCAAGTTTGTCGAGTAGTTCTGTGATACTCTCGCGTTGTCTAAGCGAATACTTGCCGAGTCGTGGCAACTCTTGTTTTTTTTTTTTTTTTTTTTTTTTGTCTACTCTCTCTTACTTCGCTATCTCTTCAAATCTTACAAGATAGGCTTACAAAAGGCGCTACTGCATGTATAGTGCGACGATGCGAGGAAGTTCATTTCTTCTAAAATCCATTTGTTTACCTTAGCGCTGATCTAATAGCTCCATAGCTAGCAATCTTATATAAGTGACGGTGAAGTAAAGTGATGCAGATGGAGAAAATGTAAATAAACTGTTTATTATCTCAAAAGTAATCTCCCCGTTAACACATTTATCCACTGTGGGACAAGACGGTCAGTACCTTCATGGACTGACGTATGTGGTTGCAAGTGCTCCTCCTCGTATGGAGCAAATCGCCTGCCACAAATGTCCTCCTTCAGGTCTCGTCAACATGTTGCCCATTTTGTTTCGACTAGGCTGCTGCAAATTTGCTGGAAAGCCCTTGCACATTTTCAATACAGTCCAGATCTCTCCCTATGCGTTCTCCATATTTTTGGATCTGTGAAGAAAGACGTTCGTGCTCGTCGATCTTCTTCGGACGAAGAGGTGCATGCCCGTGTACAATCGTGGCTCTGAAGGAATCGCTAAAGCTTTTCCGTGAACGCATTGACTATCTTGTCTCACAGTGTGATAAATGTACTGACAATCCAGTCGATTAATTTTGAAATAATAAACAATTCACTTACTTTTTTTGTTTCCAGAATGAAATTTTTCACTCTATAGCGAAGTGTGCGCTGACATGAAACTTGCTGGCCGGTTAAAACTGTGTGCCGGACAGAGACTCGAACCCGGGACATTTGACTTTCACGGGCAAGTTTACTACCGTCTGAGCTAACCAAACACGAATATGGACCAGTCCTCCCAGGTTTAATTCCGCCAGTTCCTCGTCTCCTACCATCCAAACTTCACAGAAGCTATGAGTACACTTGTAGCTGGAACTCACAGTCATATAAAACTTTTTGAAGAATATCACCTTTACGCCAGTGATTGTTATAAGTTTTTATTCCACACTTCTGCAATTTCGGCCTTAGGCCGTTATCAAGTGATATTACAGCTTTAAGCCACATCAACGTGATGTAAGCTGACAATGACATAGACATGTGTCACCTTACATCACATTGACGTGGCTTAAAGCCGTAATATCACTTGATAATGGCCTAAGGCCGAAACTGCAATAGTGTGTAATAAAAATTTATAACAGTCACTGGCGTAAAGACGATGTACTTCACAGAAGCCACAATTGAACATGGTTATCAAGTCTCTGTAAACAAAGGTCGGAACCTTCCACGAATCCTTCAGTTCCTCTGTGAACGAAACCTGCTCTCTAGACATGGAGCTATCCGAGAAATGCTCTAAGAATGTGTTCGTCGGTTTTGTACCCTATGGCCTGTCTACACAGCTCCTTCACAGTCGGAGTAAACGGTGGCCACGAGCATCCCTGCTGATGGCGCAACTTCGTGTTTCCCCTGCGGAGATGAGGAGGTGTGCCTATACTCCAAGGACGATCTCTTTGTTGCGAATGTGAAATGATGGGCGAGTGTTTCATTGCCCGTAATGATGCAGCATACGAAATAGGAGCCATCAAGGGTGTGACTCTCAAGGAAGTCAGTGACGCCATAAATCTTGTGCCTTTGTGTGCAGGCGACCGTGATCGCAGAACCAAGTGTGAGCAGAGCTCTAGATACTGCAGACGATTTCAGATAATGGAATGAGCACTGCCTTTTCTCATACGCGTCTGCTAAGCGATATGCACAAAAGTCGCTTTGTGACTGCTGCCAGTCACTTGATTGCACGTTCTTGCCTGTGGTTGATGTCGATGGGTTTTTCCCTTTCAGTATCACCATCCGCGAGGCCTTACTTAGATTTCATTACGGCAGGACGCGACATTGTATTAGGTCAGTATGCCGCCTGTACTTCACAGTGAACTTGAGAGCAATTTTAGCCGGCCGAAGTGGCCCTGCGGTTCTAGGCTCTGCAATCTGTAACCGCGAGACCGCTACGGTCGCAGGTTCGAATCCTGCCTCGGGCATGGATGTGTGTGATGTCCTTAGATTAGTTAGGTTTAACTAGTTCTAAGTTCTAGGGGACTAATGACCTCAGAAGTTGAGTCCCATAGAGCTCAGAGCCATTTAAACCATTTTTTTGCGAGTTTTGCCCGCAAGAATCGTACTGTCACGCGCACTTCATCTTTGGAGTACGTTTCCACTTGCGTCGCCATTTCACTCGCACACTGTGAATCACGTGTTATCTGCACCACAGCAGGACTGTGTTTGCAGAAAACCCAGAACATATACTCTCTTCTGACAATGCAGAATTCTTTGTACTCAATAGTCTTAGCATGGAAGGACATGAGTAACTTATTTTCTGAAGAACCTACGTCAGATGATTAACAGATGGTCGATTCTAATAAACACCTGGAGATAACAGTTATAGACAAGTTAAACCTTACTCATCATTTAGAAAACGTAGTGGGTAAGTTAAACTGAAGACAGAATTTTATTCGCGGAACGCTTAAAAGATGCAACAAATATACTAAAGAGATTGCTTACACTACTGGAGTGTTGCTGCACTGTGTGGGATGCTACCAGATGTGATTGACCGAGAACATCGAAAAACTTCAAGGAGGGGCACCTCGCCTTGTATTACGTGATCCACACAGACTATAAAAATTGTGTGTGTTTGTGTGTGTGTTCGTGTTACATATCACCTCCGAAACCAGTGTGCCGATTTCAATAAAACTTGGTAACCATATACCTTACTGTCAGGCGACAATGTGGCGGTAAGGTTCAAATGGTTCAAATGGCTCTGAGCACTATGGGACTTAACATCTATGGTCATCAGTCCCCTAGAACTTAGAACTACTTAAACCTAACTAACCTAAGGACATCACACACATCCATGCCCGAGGCAGGATTCGAACCTGCGACAGTAGCAGTCGCGTGGCTCCAGACTGAGCGCCTAGAACCGCTAGACCACCGCGGCCGGCGTGGCGGTAAGAAATTTGTTCTTATGAAAGGGGTGGAGGCGGGGTGAAAAAGCAACGTACCTCGCTGCTCATGAATGCCCAGACTGTATTCATCCAGTATTTCAAAATTAGAGTACTTAGCAACTTGCAACAAACTTTACACATAATTTCAAACCTTTATTATTTTTTTTCTCGCTGACTACACCTACAAAATGATGAAAGGAAAGTCTTTATCACTTACTGCTTTCGCCGCGCGGGATTTGCCGAGCGGTCTTAGGCGCTACAGTCATGGACTGTGCCGCTGGTCCCGGCGGAGGTTCGAGTCCTTCCTCGGACATGGGTGTGTGTGTTTGTCCTTAGGATAATTTAGGTTAAGTAGCGTGTAAGCTTAGGGACTGATGACCTTAGCAGCTAAGTCCCATAAGATTTCACACACATCTGAACATTTTTGAACTTACTGCTTTCCTGCAGTAAAAGTTGTAAGTGACGTGCACTTAAGTGATGTTTATGAAATGAGTGGAGCCCTGAGTATATACTGATGGCCAAAAGGTCACACGCAAATGGAAATGCTATTTGACATTAAAATCAAAGTAAATGATTAGATCACCACCAACTCTAGCCACGCTACAAACACGAGGTTCGACTGAGTTGGAAAATTAATTAATCTGTTCATAAGGAAAACTCATAAAAGAACATTCATTGTAATGTCACTCATAAAAAATTGAATGTAATTATTAAAATCATCCAGGAATTGTTCACAAGAATCAAATACTAAAATAAAGTAAATAGGGTGTGAAGACTGTGGATAAGAGCAGCTTGCTACAACATTCCTGAAAACAAGATCTATCCTAAAGAATTTGTTTTAAATAGAAAGAGAACACTAATTATTGGACCTATGCGCATGAAAACGCTGTGGGTGGACTAACAAGGAAATTACAAGGTAAATGGCGTACGTAATGGAGGCGTAACATCGGTACACTGGATCAGACTTGAAACAAAATTATTTATTTCTTAAGACATCGATATAAGACACCTATATAACTGTTGCTACCTGATAACTGTTGTGAAACACTACGCGATTGAAAAAAAAATCTCTTAATTTAGAATTGTGGTCGTAATTAGAGGGGGACGGGAAAGGTTTAATGCTCGCATTCAGACCCACATTCACTCAAAGTGCAGTAAGAATGGCCCCAACACCAGCATGCAACGAAGCTAATAGGTTTGTTGCCCTGTGTTGAGAAATGATTAAATAAAAGAGTAAATCTGAACATCACAGTTGCATCTAAAGTTGAACCTCGATTTGGAAAAACAGCCTCAACGAGGGCCACACATACACGCTTAACATGAAATCACAAAGCACAAATACAACTGAACAATTCGGACAGGATATACACTCCTGGAAATTGAAATAAGAACACCGTGAATTCATTGTCTCAGGAAGGGGAAACTTTATTGACACATTTCTGGGGTCAGATACATCACTTGATCACACTGACAGAACCACAGGCACATACACACAGGCAACAGAGCATGCACAATGTCGGCACTAGTACAGTGTATATCCACCTTTCGCAGCAATGCAGGCTGCTATTCTCCTATGGAGACGATCGTAGAGATGCTGGATGTAGTCCTGTGGAACGGCTTGCCATGCCATTTCCACCTGGAGCCTCAGCTGGACAGCGTTCGTGCTGGACGTGCAGACCGCGTGAAACGACGCTTCATCCAATCCCAAACATGCTCAATGGGGGACAGATCCGGAGATCTTGCTGGCCAGGGTAGTTGACTTACACCTTCTAGAGCACGTTGGGTGGCACGGGATCCATGCGGACGAGCATTGTCCTGTTGGAACAGCAAGTTCCCTTGCCGATCTAGGAATGGTAGAACTATGTGTTCGATGACGGTTTGGATGTACCGTGCACTATTCAGTGTCTCCTCGACGATCACCAGAGGTGTACGGCCAGTGTAGGAGATCGCTCCCCACACCATGATGCCGGGTGTTGGCCCTGTGTGCCTCGGTCGTATGCAGTCCTGATTGTGGCGCTCACCTGCACGGCGCCAAACACGCATACGACCATCATTGGCACCAAGGCAGAAGCGACTCTCACCGCTGAAGACGACACGTCTCCATTCGTCCCTCCATTCACGCCTGTCGCGACACCACTGGAGGCGGGCTGCACGATGTTGGGGCGTGAGCGGAAGACGGCCTAACGGTGTGCGGGACCGTAGCCCAGCTTCATGGAGACTGTTGCGAATGGTCCTCGCCGATACCCCAGGAGCAACAGTGTCCCTAATTTGCTGGGAAGTGGCGGCGCGGTCCCCTACGGCACTGCGTAGGATCCTACGGTTTTGGCGTGCATCCGTGCGTCGCTGCGGTCCGGTCCCAGGTCGACGGGCACGTGCACCTTCCGCCGAACTCTGGCGACAACATCGATGTACTGTGGAGACCTCACGCCCCACGTGTTGAGCAATTCGGCGGTACGTCCACCCGGCCTCCCGCATGCCCACTATACGCCCTCGCTCAATGTCCGTCAACTGCACATACGGTTCACGTCCACGCTGTCGCGGCATGCTACCAGTATTAAAGACTGCGATGGAGCTCCGTATGCCACGGCAAACTGGCCGACACTGACGGCGGCGGTGCACAAATGCTGCGCAGCTAGCGCCATTCGACGGCCAACACCGCGGTTCCTGGTGTGTCCGCCGTGCCGTGCGTGTGATCATTGCTTGTACAGCTCTCTCGCAGTGTCCGGAGCAAGTATGGTGGGTCTGACACACCGGTGTCAATGTGTTCTTTTTTCCATTTCCAGGAGTGTATTTAAAACTCCAAAATCAGAGCAATAAGTAAACTCCAGATCAGAGACAGGGGGCCACAGGAAAGTTAGGCTCATAGTTAACTCGTGTGGTCACATGGTTCAAAAATGGTTCAAATGGCTCTGAGGACTATGGGACTTAACTGCTGAGGTCGTCAGTCCCCTAGAACTTAGAACTACTTAAACCTAACTAACCTAAGCACATCACACATATCCATGCCCGATGCAGGATTCGAACCTGCGACCATAACGGTCACGCGGTTCCAGACTGAAGCGCCTATAGCCGCTCGGCCACACTGGACGGCGTCACATGGTTGACGGAAACACAATGTCTACGTACTCTGTTCAAATTTTAGCAACATTAAACCACGCAGCTTTGAAAAATTAACATTTTATAGAGGACACATTCGAATAGACAAAGGGTAATGGGAGAGGGCCAACAACCTCTTATATTAACCTATGTGGATGGTTTCCAACGGACAGATAGGAATGAAACAAAGACATTTCACAAAGAGGCAAAATTTATCAACATTCAAAACAGATTAGAATGTATACATACACAGTCGTAGGCACACAAACATTCACACTTAACCGAGGGTGCACTTCCTACGTGAGATGGCTTCAACATATGCAACACCTTTGTGCTAATTTCTTCTTACGGACCAAAGTCTGTATTAAGAATCAAACTGCAACAGCCCTCCATTCCTTGCGACCCAGAAAAACAATCTTTATAGGACAAAACGTGAGGCCAAAACTAAAAGCTCCCCTCCTGCTATGAGACAAAGTGCCACGCGGGTAAACCAACTCACCCTTCTTCGAAGAGACCTTGTCTGCAGACCCACGGAGAGCTGGAAGCAGACTGACCATATCACATTACAACTTCTCCCACACGACCCCGTGGCCAGGAAAGGCCAGAGATGAGGATTCCTCCATCAACCTAACACCGGTAACGATCACACAAAAGGAACAAACCTCTTTGCCTACCTGGAAACTACAAGGGTTAGTTATTCTGTAAGACTATCGCTGATTCTCTGCAGCAGACTAAACCACTGTACAGCAAAATGAAATACTCCCACATTCATTCACTCACGCATGCCAGAGAGTTTTGGAATAGGAGAACAATGGATAAACATTTTGTAGAGTCATAGTCGTGAATTGGGTTCCATATAAGAAACATGGAAGACTTATAATGGCTTTATAGAAAGATTTGCAAGTCTGAAAATAACCAACATAACAACCATATGATGCTTGCAAATAGTAGAGAGAAATAGGCTACGGCTACAATGAATCGTAGCTCAGTCTTCTCTAGTATGAAGTTTAGCAATGAAAACACCAGAATTGTTCTGTAGGATGCAAAGTGCACTGGAATAAAATGATAATGAAATGTGGCTATAGGACCCTTGGGGTACCACCGAGCAAGGTGGAGCATTGGCTAGCACACTATACTCGATTTCGGGAGGACGACGCGTCCGGGCATCCCGATTTAGGTTTTCCGTGATTTCCCTAAATCGCTTCAGGCAAATGCCGGGATGGTTCCTTTGAAAGGGCGCGGCCGACTTCCTTCCCCGTCCTTCCCTAATCCAAGGAGCTGTTTGGTCTCCTTCCCCAAACAACCCAACTCTCAAAGTACCACATGGGGCATGACATAATTTATTACTTCTTTACTACTAACTCTATTCCTAAAATGTTTTGCAGATAGTATCCAAATACGCCACTTAATGTACTTGCAAAATTATATCATTGCACGACACACAATTCAGGCGGTATGACGTCATAAACATTGAACGCAAGGCCAGACGCTGTGTGGTACGGGCGTGGACGCAGAGCTATGTATAAATAAGTGATCAACGCGTATTTCTCCGCTAAACATTATACAATAAGGGTGAGAGTGTCACCAATATGATATAAGAGTTGGAGTGACAGTCATTAAAACTAAGGTTCTCTTCTAGTGAAATTTCAATCACCAACTTTCTCCTTCGAATCTGAAAATATTCTGTTGCACCCACCTACATAGCGCCGTAAAAGACTGAAACCGTAGAGAAATTGCTTGAAAGTAGTTCGATGAACCCTCTGCCAAGCACTTAACTGTGAATTGCACAGTAATGATGTAGAGGTACACGTACGATTTTTTTCGTTGCGGCGAGATCTTTTCACGAAATTTCAATCTCCAAGTTTCTTCTACAAATACAAATATATTTTCTTAAATATAGTCTTAAAGTGGTCCTATGAACCCTGTGCTAAACATGTAAGTGTGATATGCAGGGCCCTCACGTAGATGTAGGTCTAGGTAGATGAACATATCGCACAGGCTTGTAAATACAGTGGTATGCGTTTGGCAGCGTTCCTTTAATGTCAATTAACACAAGCGAAAAGTAAAATGAAATTGAAGAGTAAGAAGCAGCAGCTAGTATAGAACGGGAAGTGAAGAAGAAGTGGAAGAGGTTTTCTTTGCGCTAAATCCCGGGCGCGCGTGCCTGACTGCCTCGCAGTCTGTGCCCCCGGAAGCGCCGCCTCCTCATCGCGATATGAGGCCGCCGCCGCCCCCGCCGCCCCTCATTTCGTCCGCCTCGACGCCAGCCTCTCGGCTTTCTTCCGTAAAGTTAATTACTGCCGCCCGCTAATTACGTATTACTCGGTAATTGGGCGGCACAACACTTGTTTGCGCCGTAATTGCGCCCATGGGACTGGCACCAACGCAGGCCGCTTCTGCTGCTGCAGACTCCGCGCCCTGACCAACACAACAACAATCGCAACAAAAGCAACAACACGTGGTCTCCGCGTTCACAGCATAGTCCGACAAAGTTACACATGTGTTTTCATCACCACACAGCTCCACTACTGTATTATTCTTCTTCTGCAGGTACTGAAACACACTCATACACTCACTCACACACACACACACAGCTTTTAAGACAGTCGTAAACATTGGCGGCGACAGCGCTTATGGCTTCTGGCAGTGCAGCTCGGTAGGAGTGTTATGTTGTCAACTCGCCCAAAACTGAATACACACTTGCACTTTGGTAACGTCGTAGACTTGCTCGCCTGATTCTGCCTCACAGTTGAAGAACGAGTACACCTAACAAATACGTGCCTTTGCCTGTTTGTGAAACGCTTGACGCCTACATGTTTCAGCCCTTCAACTCACAGAACAAGAACGGAAATGGCTCCAAGCACTATGGGACTTAACATCTGAGGTCATCAGTCCGCTAGACTTAGAACTACTTAAACCTAACTAACCTAAGGACATCACACACATCCATGCCCGAGGCAGGATTTGAACCTGCGACCGTAGCAGCAGCGCGGTTCCGGACTGAAGCGCCAAGAACCGCTCGGCCACAACGGCCGGCGGACACGAACGGTCAATCGTAGTTTCGTACACTTGAATCACTACAGAATGCTCAAGTAAGACGGAAGTTTACGCAGTACAAAAGGCAGAAAGAGACTAAGAGCTTAATGGCTAGCTGCGCAACCGTCTACTGTGCATCCCCAGCCCAGAAGCCAAAGAAAACGGTCGCTGTTGTTCTAAGGTAGGCAAGGGTTATGTTTGGTGATCTTCAGACCTGAGTCACGTGCTTAAGCTAGAGAGCTGCCTCGTCAGGTGAGACCACAGCAGCACTCCTAGAGCATAAACTCAAAACTATAGGGTCTCTGAAATTAATGTTTGTGGGGTAACGCACCGATACGAATGACACCCCTTTCCTCAGACGTTATGTCGACAAATTATACTTCAAACGTGTGTTTTTGGAAGTACGTTTGTTTTATGTTCACCCCATCTTCAGGCGTTTATATTTAGTTACTTATCACACCGTCCGCAACTGGTAGCTGATTGGTCAGCGTGACATAATGTCAATCCTAAGGGCCCGGCTTCGATACCCGTCTAGGTCACAGATTTTCTCCGCTCAGGGACTGGGTGTTGTGTTGTCCTAATCATGATCATTTCATTCCCATCGACGCGCATGTCACCGAAGTGGCCTCAAATCGAAAGAGTTGCACCCGACGAACGGTCCACCCGAAGGGAGGAAATAGTCACACGACACTGTTGTTGTACTTATCACACCGTTCATTCACTTACGACGTTTTACAGAAGCTGTCTTACAAATTGCCGTTGACAAATTCTGCAACATAGTTACTGAGAAAACAACATTCAAAAAATGTAAATAAATGTAAAATATGATAATTGGATATCTGGTTCCTTGAAATCATCATTAAAAAATAAACACCTATGAAAGCAACAACGATGCAGCTAATTCATTATACATTAACTTCAATTTCAACAGTTGCAATGTTATAATACATCCACAACAGACAGGATTTAATAGGAGAAAGAACATCAAGACAAAAGTGAGTAGGCAACACAAGTGGACTAGCTGTTAGGAATAACTTAGCGATTTTTGGTCACACGTGGGTCATTCAGGTGTTTGAAATTTAGTGTGTTGCTGTCCACGAATACCATTAGCAAGCAGTTTCTAAGCATTTGTCTGGAAATGCTTTGGCTAACTGATCGCATAGGCATCGGTTGTTCCTGAAACACTAAATAAATTAGCTCGTCGTTCCAATGTTAATTTTAAATATTTTAAAATTATAAGTCGCTTGAACATAGCTTATATCGGCTTTATTGTACTGGAGCTAAACTAAAAAAATTGAGAACAACAGAGTGAAGAAATGTCAAACGATAACACTTGTCCTTACACACTCAATACGGAATAGAGACACTGAGAATATTTTGCGCAGCATTAGTACTGTCCGTGAATACAGTATTTATAATATTGAACAGTACGATAACACTCGCCCTGCACAAGAACGCATGCTATTTTTACTGTTTCCATTTCTACCAAATCACCCCGCACAGCACTAGGCACCTGTTACCGAACAATGTTCAATGGAGGAAACCGGCAGTGGAAATTAAAGCATTTCTTAACTGGAACTGAGGTGGTGTTTTATGTAACTATTTGTCTAAAAGACTAAAGTGCTCACGCGGTCACCAGTGTTTCAAATAATTATTGACCAAATTAAAAAAAATTGAAATACTTTCATGATCTACTTGTTAAGAGTTATCTTATGTTTACAGTAAGACAGGTATTAGAGTTAGAAACTGTGATGTAGTGTAGTTCGCCAAATTCAAATACGCATACTATATTCATCCAGTATTTGAGAATTTCAGCGGTTCCCATCAAACATTACACGTTATTTCAAACGTTTATGAAACTGTTTCTCCCTGACACCCAACCACTAAATCCCCTCTCTTCCATACCCAAAAAATTGAAAGGAAGAAGTTCGATCGCTTACTAAATTTTCGCTGTTCAAGCAGAAAAACTTCAGCATCTGGCAAGACATTTTAATTTATTACTTCCTTACTGCTAACTCTATTCGCAACATGTTTTCGAGACAGTTCCACAACCGAACTAGGTACGGCAATGGTTAGCACACTGGACTCAAATACCGATGGACGATGATTCAGTCTATGTCCGGCCATCCAGTTTAGGTTTTCCGTGATTTCTCTAAATCGCTCAAGGCAAATGCTGGGATAGGTGCTTTGAAAAGGCAAATCTGAATTCCTTCCCCATCCTTCCCTAATCCGAGCTTGTGCTCCGTCTCTAATTATGTCGTTGTCGACGGGACGGTAAATACTATTCTCCTCAGACAGCGTACACATATATATCTACATACACAACTAAAGGTACCTGCAAAATTATGGTTAGTTGTTAGTTCTTTCTTGGGGGGGGGGGGGGGGAGGGGGGACCAAATAGCTAGGTCATCGGTCCCTTCGAATTAGGGAAGGATGGAGAAGGAAATCGGCCATTCTCTTTCACTTAAACCATCCCAGCATTTGCCTGAAGCAATTTAGGGACATCACGGAAAACCTATATCAGGATGACTGGGCGCGGGTTCTTACCGTCATTCTCCTAAATGCGAATCCAGTGTGCTAACCCCAGTGCCACCTTGCTCGGTGCCAAATTATGTCAGTGAAGGACACATACATATGGAGGTAAGATAAGATAAACATTGGCTTGCGTAAAAATCTAGCTTTTCTTAAGACTGAACAGTTTTATACATAGGAATTCGTTTCTTTAAAGTGGTATGTGAAAGATTAGATGTTCCAGTTGAAGTGAGGTGATTCGATAAGGAACAAGAAGTCAGTGTACTGGCGTAAGATGTAGCAAGAAGATCGATAGTAGGCGCTGGATCAAGCACGCCTATCAGGAGAGAGGCCAAAGACACATCCACAAGCAACACTCCACCAACGCCCACTCGATCACAAGTACTTAGATCACCGCCGCTGACCAACAGTCTGTCACTAGCGCACTGCCTCAGTTACAGACTTAGTCAGTTTCAGCCTTCAGCTCAGTCTCTCAGTCACTAGCTCAGTTAGTAGCTCAGTTAGTAGCTCAGTTAGTAGCCTATTTGTCAGTTCCCACCGCCTGCTACGAGAGTGTATAGCGACCAGAGTAGTGTTTACAGCGGTACTTGTACTTCACCAGTAGTGAGGCCAACCTGGACTAATATTGAATAACTTATACCACAACAGATGGACGCTGTTAAACTTAAGTAGCAGCTATCAGTTTAAGTAAATGAACCCTGTTAATAAATTTGTGCAGTTATGTTGTAGAAAGAGGATACAGACCACCAAAAACATCCTCTTCCTTGATTTCTATGGTACAAGACTCTACAGTGTCGACGGGGACACAACACTCGGAATGGGCAATGAAGGGAAAATAAATCTCGGTGTCCCTTCTATAGAAACCATTCCAGCATTTGTCTTAAACGACTTTGGAATACCACGAAAAATCCAGATCTGGATGTTTGGACGGGGGATTTTAACCGCTGACATCCCGTGTGCGCTCCATGTAACAACATTAAATGAAAGACTGTAGTCCTGCGAGCCGTCACGTGGTCTGTGACGGCGGCCCTCGTTAAAACTCCGCTACGGCTTTTACGGCCCAGCGAGGCACGGTTGCTGTGCAATCGGCCGCGCAGAGCCGCGCCGGCAGACAATGGCAGCAGCGACGGCGCCCGACCCACACACACACACACACACACACACACACACACACTCGTGACGCCTGGCGCCGGGACGCGGCGAAACGCGACCTGTGCTGAGCCGCGCTGAGCGGCGCTAAACCGCCCGGCATGGGCTTAATGGCCGCCTCTGACGTCACGCGCAGGCGCTGTTTATGCATAACTGTGCAACAGCTGAGGCCAACAGTGGCG
Organism: Schistocerca gregaria; assembly: GCF_023897955.1. NCBI lineage: Eukaryota > Metazoa > Arthropoda > Insecta > Orthoptera > Acrididae > Schistocerca > Schistocerca gregaria. Next base: position 780,363,559 of record NC_064921.1, on the reverse strand, counting down.
TGACGGCTCGATCTCGCTTCGCTCTCCACCAAGGCGACCTCTCCACCCTGTCTCTCCCACAGCACTTGAGTTTACCTCCATTTGTATGCTACATCTACATACACTCATTTCCACAAGAAAGTGCACACCATAATGTTGAATGTAACGTCCGCATCTATACCTCTGGCAGTAGTCTCGAATCCGTACTCAATGAGCTTTAGCACAGTGTATAGACACACAGTGCGGGAGTTCAATGTCCGTTGCAGTTTTGGCTATTTGCGCTGATTTACAGCCAATTTAAACACGGCAAAAAATGTGCAATATTGATCAAAAGTGCCTTCTGAGGTCCATTAAGAAGCTATTTGGTTCGAACGAGGGAAACTGGGTGCTCCAAGAGGATGATAATCCGAAACATCGAAGCCGTCTTTGTACAGCGTGGAAACAAGACGGTGGAGTGCCCACCATCGATTGGCCTGAAATGTCTCCAGATGCAAATCCGATCGCAAATGTTTGGTCGTATATTAAGATGAAGCTTAAAAGCAAGCCAATATATACTTCGAAGCAGCTGGAGTATAAAATGAGGATAATAAGGACATCGTTAACGAGGGAATATGCAGAAAAACTCGTGAAAAGCGTGCCAAAAAGATTCCAAGCTATAATCAGTAATAGCGGAGTTTGGATTAACTATTAGGTAATTGATCAGTTAAGATTTCTTACAGATAACGGCGTACACTTTCTTGTGGAATTGAGTGTGCATACTCCATAAGCCACCGTACGGTGCGTGACGGAGTGTATGCTATACCACTGCTAGTTGTTTCCTTTACTGTTACACTCGCAAATGGAACGAGGGAAAACCGACTGCCTATATGCCTCAGTATGAGCCCTAATTTCTCATATCTTGTGGTTCAAATGGCTCTAAGCACTATGGGACTTAACATCTGAGGTCATCAGTCATCTAGACTTACAACTACGTAAACCTAACTAACCTAAGGACATCACACACATCCATGCCCGAGGCAGGATTCGAACATGCGACCGCGGCAGCAGCTTAGTTCCGGACCGAAGTGCCTAGAACCGCTTCGCCACAGCGGCTAGCTATCTAGTGGTCCACAAGCAAAATGTACGTTTGCAGCAGTAGAATCGTCCTGCAGTCAGCTTCAAAAGCTAGTTATTTAAATTTTCTCAACAGTGTTCCTCGAAAATAACGTCGCCTTCCACTCCACGGATACCGTTTGAATTCCCAAAGCATCTCCGTAAAATATGGGTGTTTAAGAACCTCCAACATCGCAGTGCGTAAGCAATCGTTGGTTAATATATTAAAAAGGTAGGTTAACACTAGGTGCGTTCTTCGTAATCGAGGCGGGTTTCTAGTTTTTAATAAATATGGGTGTTGTTCACGATGCCTACGGGTCTTACACACGTCGTTATACGATTTGGTGCTGCGATACTTAAATAAAGTGGTACAGCAACTCGTTGGATGTGTCTGTGGGCAAATACAATTAAGAATCAGCCTCTGAAGGCGGTTGTTACTGAATACAATGTGAACAAGACAGTCCATTGTGGGCACCACACTGTCAATCATTGTAGTAAACACTTGTCACCATGCGAAGGCTATAGGCAATTCCGTCGGTCGGAGAGGCCGTGCTGTTCTTGGCGCTACAGTCTGGAACCGAGCGGCCGCTACAGTCGCAGGTTCGAATCCTGCCTCTGGCATGGATGTGTGTGATGTCCTTAGGTTAGTTAGGTTTAATTAGCTCTAAGTTCTAGGCGACTGATGACCTCAGAAGTTAAATCGCATAGCGCTCAGAGCCATCTGAACCATATAGGCAATTCTACTTATAGACTAAGTCTCGCTGGCGGATCTCCACTATGAACTGTAACTATGAACAGCAACCCTGGAACTCCGTACTATAGTTCAATTCTTTTATCTTGGCGGTTCGCGCGTGCCCGCCCAGACGTGGGAGATTGCTGCGTTGCTAGTTGTACGCGCCAAGAGAAGCAGCGTCATAGTATAGTTCGCCAACTTACGTTTAGGGGGGAGTGCGCAGTTTATGAAGTAAAGCCACCACGGCCGCATTAACCCTTTCGTTGCTACAGAGACGTGCTGCCCGCATTCCGCGATGTGCGCGATTTTGTCATCATTGCACTGCTCGCCTGTGCAGACACATGGTGTTTCGACTGCTTTGACACACTTTATCATTCGATTTTACAAAAACTATTTGGTCAAAAAATTTGATTTTTACACATCTTCTTGACTGATTTCTTCGCAATATAAATGACTTAATTTTGTTTCGAAGTTACTGTGCAGCATTAGATGTAGCAAAGCATTGCACGAAATTTTGAAGAGTTTGCAGAGGTCAAAGTCAATAGCGTATACATTCCGTATAGTCGATTTTAGTTGCCACTAGAAATTTCAAAAAATTACATTCAAACGAATAAAATTCATGAAGTATGACACTACGATATTGTTTTTAAATAAATAAAATATTAAGCACCGAACAAGGCTTGAACTCAGAACCTTTCGCTTTGTTTATCTCATTTTGTTCTCTTTTGTTCGTTGTATCTGCTCGGGGCGGACGTCGTAAGACAGCCGTTTTGGTTCGTTGTTGATCGGTGAACTCAGTTCTTTTTATTATTATTATTATTATTATTACAGCGGGCAGCTAACCCTCTGACCGAACACGTTGAGCTACCTTGCCGGCGACACTTAAACCATTACGCTAACGCAGCTCGTCGTTCAATACATCTCCCGGAGGTCTTTATAATATCACACAAAATACCGACAAACACTGTGGTATGAATATGAATTACTCACATTTCGTCAAAGTACAATAGGAAATAAACAATTACCGCTGTTCTTTATTGCGAAAAAGCGGTTAGTGAGAATGATAGAAACACCTTTCCTTGCTATCGCCTGAATTAGGTGGTTAATTAATAGAATATGAAGCAATTGGCACAAAGAATGCTTTTTCCAAACTTTCTATAAAAGAAAGTCTGCTATCAAGACACTGCTTTTGTTCAATTACTTTATTTATGACTGAACGTTTCTAAAACTGAAGACACTCGTCCGTGCTCTGCACTGCAGTCTGGCAACGTCGTTCTCTGTTCATTAGCTGACTGTGTTTTGTGACGTCATATGCGCAGAACGAACCTAAACTCTGCCCGCGTCATAAATGACGCGCACTTTAGAACTGTAGTACGCCGAAGCCGAACATGAAACTACTCCCCTCCCCTCCCCTCCCTTCCCCGCCGCGACCCCCCCTCCCCCCTGCACTTTTGATTGATGGCGAACTTCAAAGCGCCACCCATGGCCCCAGTTGGAAACTGTTTCAGGGCGCCGGCTCCGGTTATGTCCATTGGTGAGGACACAACAGTTCTAACTATCGGTAACAAATAAAGCAGCCTGTCGTCCTTTAACCCACACTCCTCCCTCTTCTTCTTCTTCTTCTTAATTTTTAGATTTGGGATACGATGAGCCTGTTCTGTAGTCACCATCTGGTCGCCCGTGTGCCAATCGATCTTATCCTATGAACTAAAAAGAATAGGGGCTTGCCTCAATAATACTAGACACTTCCTTTTAAAAACGTATGTCGTGGTAACTTCGATATTTTACATGGATTATACTAACATTCCGAATACTAAGTACAGCCTTATTTTTAGTAAAGATTTGTTTTTCTTTTTGTTAAATCATTTTCTACAGAGAGGCAGAATTCCTGAGAAGTTTTGTTACTACTAATTTTACACCCCGGGCTGAAACAAAGATTATTTTTGGAATGCAATTCAAGTCGCGAAGAAGGAAATAGCAAAAATAAAGGTGAAATAGTAGGTTATGACATTCATTCTTTCTGTATGAAATGTGAGAGGCAGCAGCTGTATAATAGAATGACGAAATTTGAAAATTTATTCTGGACCGTCAGTGCAGGTTAGACGACGTATAGAGGTTTGGGCCTGGCCTTGAGTCTTGCTCGCATAGCCTACTGGTAAGGCGACCGCTCTCGATGAGCGGAAAACCCGGGTACGAGTGCCACTCCAGCCCAAACATTCATTGTTGTCATTCCATTATACAGTTGATGGTTCCATATTCGCAACTGCGAATGTATTTCATTTATTTCACAGTGACTGTACACACCGCAGTGCCTGTTGCTTCGGACATGCATGCAAACAAGCATCGTATTTCTGAACAACGTCAGTTGCATACCAGGTCATTAGCACAAACTGGAGTATGTTATGCTGATGACTATGGATGACTGTTGTTACAGTGCACAAAATACCGCATTGAGACAGTGCCTCTATGACTGTTGTATAAATATTGTTTGCTAAAAAAGTCTGCCGTGTAGCTTGTTAGAGCGGCATTTCTTGTGATACCGTACAGTTTCTGCATACAGGTCCGAGGGTGTTGTGTCTGACCCATGGAACTGTGCAACGCAGGAGTTGGCGTGATTCAGGAAGTCCAGCTCTTGCAAATCGGTGACCGCGGATCTTGCAAGCATCGGAGTTATTGCTTACATTCCAGGATTTCAGTATCACAGATTCGTCCATTCAGCTCCATACCAGCTCTCAATAAACTCTACCACACCTGACAAAACTCAACAGCGTTTAGTGTTTTAAACTAGTCTCATGTTGTCAATAATGATCAAATTCTCCAACCCAACCATCATCAAACACATAAGGGCTGCACAGAAACACCAGAAAGGCAACACATTACCATATCTAGTACGGCGTAGGAAAAGCGTTGCACTCAGTTTCCAGTGGTCTCGGATATATATATATATATATATATATATATATATATATATATATATATATATATATAGGATGTGAATTGTGTTAAAGGGAAACTTAGGGCATTCTTCCTGCAAAATATTGGCAAGTTCAGGTAATTACTATGGAGGTGGATAGTGATCCTTTCCAGCTCTCATAGACTATGAGAACTGTGTGAACATTGGCCTTTCCTCTTGGATCACAGCATCACCATTTGCGAACAAACGTTGTACCATGAGATGGACGTGACCTGCCATAAGGGTCAGATCATCCTTGGCAGTAATGTGACCTTGCAGAGTAACCATGGGGCCCAAGGAATAGCACCATACAGCTGCCCAAATCATCACAGAACCCCAGCCATGTTTCACTCTTGGGACGTAACCTTCACTAGAAGCTGGAAACAATGTGAAACAAGATTCATCTGGCCAAATGACTTTCTTCCATTGCTCTTAGTAGTCGTTTTATGACTTCAGCATCACGTTTTCCTGTCATCGTCATTCGCTTAATTAATGAGAGATTTTGGAATTCCAGCTTGCCCTACAGTCCCTAGCATATGGACAATTGTTTTTGTTATGGAGCCCAGGGGCACCATCCGCAACCCGCACGACAACTATGCTGTACATTCAAGGAAGGGCGCCTCTCACGGACGCAGCCGCGACGTCGCTGCATGCCCAAGTTACTGGCAAACTGCTTGGTGCACATTAAAATATATTTATTTTGGATCACTTTTAAATTCATTGTAGTTACCTTTCACAAAGTTGCTTAATAACGTATTCTGGAAGAGATCACATGTTTTCATCTTACAGTAAGTTAAAAGTAATATAATATTATGCTATTTATGTTAATTACAATCTCATGGGTCACTTTCCTGGATGATAATTTTCGGACTGAACGCATTATGTCAGATGGACCTTTACTTCAGCGCTTCGACAGTTTGCTGGCAGTGTCGTCAGATGCATGACGCCCATGCTGTACCCAGAGGAAAACAGTATCTGCGAGTGGTAGCAGAGTGTGATGTACACGACACTAGCTGGACGACGGGTGGCTTTCAGCAACACGTCTGTGTGATCGACATCCACAAGTCTTGAGCTTCCTCCCAGCCTGTCGTCTGGGCTACTGGTAGTCTCCTATATTAGGGGTATATGTGCTTTTATGTGTCTTCTCTTCCCCATTTCATTTAATTGCGTAGTACGCATTTTTCACATCTATCGGCTTACTTGTTAGCCATTCTTGTTTTTCGAGAGTGATATCCTCTTTATCCACGCTAAAAGAACCCTTATTTACCAAACTAATTTATTTTTGCAGAACAATGATTAATATTCCAGTGTCTCCCAGAATTGGCAACTTCCCTGTACTGCTAGACCATAAATCCTTGGACTTATGTACATCTACATCTACAAAAGTACCACAACTAGTCATTTCCTTTCCTGTTCCACTCGCAAGCAGAGCGAGGCAAAAACGACTATCTATACGGTTCCCTAAAAGAGCTAATTTCTCGTATCTTATCTTCATTCTCCTTATGAGAAATGTGCGTTTTCAGCAGTAAAATCGTTCGGCAGTCAGCTGCAAATTTCGATCCTCCAAATTTTGTCAACAGTGATCATTTAAAAGGTTGTCGAATTCCCTACAGGCATTCCCATTTGAGTTTCCGAAGCATTACATTACATTAATACTTGTTTCATACATTATGGATACAACATTTTGTAATAATGTGGAACGTGTCACTTTAACATAAGTTTTCATTACACAGCATAATTAATTTCTTTTCTTTTTCTTCTTTACAGTCACTACTTCATATCTAAAAATTCTCCTACTGAGAAGTTCAGAAATTCTTTTACTTTGTTTTTAAATGTTGATTGGCTATCTGTCACACTTGTAATGACAGCATAATCCACTCCTTTCTGTGATTTAACCCAGAATAGTGAAGAGCATCCTTTCTTGTAGTACTGTAGCTATGCAGTTAGCTATTATTTTTGAAATGCTATGGGTTATTAATACAAAATTTCATAAGTGAATATATATATATTACGAAGGTATTGTGAATACTAATGCCTGAAAGGTGATCTTGGTTGGGCTCCAGCTGTTATTTTGATTACACGCTTTTTGCAATCAATACTTTTTCTCTTAGTGATGAATTACCCCAAAATGTGATGCCATATGAAAGCAGGGGGTGAAAATAGGCATAGTAGGCTAATTTATTGATATACTTACCACCAAACTTTGCAATAACCCTATCGGCGTAAGTAACTGTACCTAACTGTTTCAGCAGATCATCATTGTGTTTCTTCCAATACAATTTCTCATCAATGCACACAGCCAGAAATTTTGAATATTCTGCCTTAGCAACATACTTCTGTTCAAAGTATATGTTTATCATTGGTGTTATGCGATTCACTGTGCAGAATTGTATGTACTGTGTTTTCCCAAACATTGGTGAGAGTCCATTTGCAGATCTCCGTAGTACTCGAGTATTGATTAACCATACCGGTAACAAATCTAGTGGCCCGCCTCTGATTTGCTTCGATGTCTTCCTTCTATCCGTTCTCGTTGGGATACAACTCACTCGAGCAGCACTTAAGAATTTCTCGCTCTAACGCTCTGTTTACTATTTAATTTGTAGATGTGCTGCATTTTCCTGAAATCCCCCCAATAAACCAAAGTCGATAATTCGCCTTCCCTACTACCGACCTTAAGTGCTTCTTACATTTAATATCACTTTGTAATGTTATGCCTAGCTATTTAATTCACATGACTCTGTTAAGCAGCGTTCTACTAATGCTGTATACAACATTACAGGGTTGATTTCCTACTCATCCGCCGCTTAAAGTACATATTTCTACATCTATAGCAAGCTACAATTCAGCACACCAACTAGACATTTTGTCTAAGTCATCTTGTGTTCTCGTACAATCAATGACGACACCTTTCTGTACAAACAGCATCATCATCATATAGCTCCAGTTACTGCTCACCTTGTCAGCCAGGTCACTTATGTATGTAGGAAGTAGCAGCGGTCCTATCACAGTTTCCTGGGGCACTCCTGACGATACACTTGTCTCTGCCTGCAATCTGCTGCTTAAAAAGTCTGCAACCTACTCACATATGAAGGAATCTATTGCGTGTGCTCATACGTTCGTTAACAACCTGCAGTGGGATGCCGTGTCAAAAGCTTTCCGCTAACTCACTTTTGTTCATGAATCATCACATCAACGATGTTTCTCGTTAAATGTTTGGTTAAGGGTACTTAGTGGGCGTTTTCCATTGGGCCATACATTTTTCCAAGAAAACTTGGATGGCGTTACCTTCGGGTTTTTTCCAATATTACTTAAGGATGTTACCTAGACTTGTATAGCATTGGATAATTCGTTACATACATGTTGGTGCACCTGCACGTTTCGCTGCAGCGTGAGGTGACATCTAAAGAGCCAATGCGAGGCAAGAACGATAGTTCCAGGAGGGCCTATATCTTGGCCCCTAAGATATCCTGACCTTTATGGTATGGATTTTGCTCCCTGAACTTGAGTGCATCACTTCAGTGATATATGTGAAGAACGGAAGCTTAGAATTTGTAAAGTCTTGTGAAGTTTCACGAGATGATCCAAAAGAGATTGAAAGAACTAGTAGCTCACTACAGAGATGTGGGCTATTGTTCTTCTTGTGGTCTTCAGTACGAGTACCGCTTCGATGCAGCGCTCCCAGCTACTCCATCATGTGCAGACGTCTTCATCTCAGCATGACCACCGCAACGTACGTCCATGAGCACCTGCTTACTCTGCTGAAGCCTTGGTCTTCCTCCATAGTTTTTACGTCTCACACTTCCATCGAGAACCAAATTAACGATGCTTCAGGATGCGTAAAATCAACCGACCCGTCCTTCTAGTCGAGATGTGCCACAATTTCTTTAGTTCGATTCGGTACGTCATTAGTTACTTGAACGACCTGACTAATCTTCAGCATTTTTCAACAGGACCATGTTTAAAAAGCTTGTAGTCTCTTATTGTCTGAACTGCTTATGGTCCATATTTCACTTCTGTACCTGCAGGAGAGAGTTCTTAACAATTAAATTTATATTCGATGTTAACGAACTTCTCTCTTTCAAAAATAATTTTCTTTCAATTGCCAGTCTGCGTTTTAGATCATCTCTACTTCGTCTGTCGTTATTTCTCTTGTGCCCCACATAGCAAAACCACTGTTTACGTTTAGTTTCTCATTTCCTATTCTCATTACTTCAACATTATTATATTACTCTTGTTTTATATTTGCTGATATTCGCCTTACAATATCGTTTAAGGACACTGTCCATTCGATTTAACTGCTTCTCCAAGACCATTGGCGTCTCCGACTAAATTTCAGTCTCGTCGGCAAACTGCAAAGACTTCTGTTTCTTTACCTGAACCTTAATTCACATTTCAAATTTCTCCTTTCTCCTTTTGTGCTTGTTGAATATGCAGATTGAATAACTTTCTTCACAACTACATCATCCATGTTCTCCGACACATAACTGTAGCGTAGTGTGTGTATTAATTGTCGATCATTCGTTCTCTGTATTTCATTTCTGCTACGTTCAGATGTCAAAGAGTGTATTGCAGCCAGCATTTTCAAAAGCTTCCTCCAAGTATACAAACACTGCCAAACTACGTTTGCCTTTCTTCACTCTATCTTCTAAGGTAATTCATACAATCAGTATGACGTGGCATTTACCCACATTTCTTCAGAACACAAAAAGGTCTTCTCCGTATTTGGGTTCTACCAGTTCTTCCATTCTTTTGTAAGTAATTCGTATCAGTATCTTGAAACTATTACTTATTAAACTAACGGTTAGGGAAATTCACATCTGGCAACACCTAAACACCTACCTTCTTTGAAATAATAATTATCACATTCTTCTGGAAGGCTTCGAGTATTTCGCTCATCTAATATAAGGCCTGTCTGGTACAAAGATATACCAGGTGGCATATTTCTGCCATGACTGGTTCTCCCAAAGTTCTCAATAAGTCTGACGGGATTTGATTCGACTTAGGTCTTTCAAACATTTGTCAAATTCTTCTCACAGTATTGTCTCCCATCCCGACTTCATTTACATGCTCTTCCTCCTGTAATATTGTCTTCAAGTTCATTTCCCTTGTATAGATGTTATATGCAGTGTGTTCAGAAACAGTCTGAAAAGCTTGTATGGTTGTTGCAGAAATAACTGTTAAGAAAAAATTCAATACGTTGTGACTTTTCCGATTTAATTAGTACTGAATCTCGCCGTTGCACGCACAAATACAAACGGCCTGCCACAGACGGTGTCTTCAAATCTGTGCTTCGTTGGTTTTCTAAAACCGAACAAGAGAGCGAACGAAAAATTGTACCTAGGATCGAACCCGAAAGAAAAGCGCAGCAGCGTCATCTAGCTATGAGAACAATTGATACTAATTGTATTGTGCCAAGTTTCACTATCAGTTAAGACACATAGTGTACTGTAATACGAAGTTCATATACTGCAAGAGTACAAATGCATACGTAAGTAAAATATAAGCCACCATATTCAACTAATGCGTGTGCCATATGTACACATTACATTCAGTATTTCAGAAACTTCGTATTGTTTACAATGGCCACATCGTTCGCTTAGCAAGATTTGTCCTCATCGGTATGGAGTGTCGTGGTCATCTTCACCGGCAATATGGTTTCAAGTATTCGTTTCAATACACGCACTTCCTGCTGTGACAGTTTGCAGCATCGCCGCTGTGCCTTGTTCCTCAAATGCGAGTTGTACAGTCAATCACATGCCTGTGTACTGTAGAACTACACACGTTTCTCGTGAGTGAAAGACTAGCTAACCACATGACTGAAGTTGAACGCACGTTATGGCAAGACTTTCTGTATGGGGTAGAAGAATTTACTTGGATTGTAAAGTGACTGCCCAATTTGATCACAGACTTGTTCACGCACATTTGAAGATTTTTGTAATGACATTGGAAAGTTGTATCAGACAGGGACTTAAAGCAGACTATAGACATGACTGGTGTCTGTTCTGTCGGACATTTCAGACAGAGCAGATGATACTTACGATGAAATAACTGGGAAATACACACTGATAAGCCAAACCATTATGAACACACCCCACGGCGACGTTGGAAGTTGCCTGGTGCATTGTGGGCACGTGACGCGGTAACAGAAGTATGTAAGAGGAACAGACACGGACGGGGGTACACTCTAGCGAAGATATGAGCTGCAAATGGGGAAATACTTTGAGATAAACGACTTAGACAAAGTGCAGATTATTATTACGCAGAGCCTGTGAACGAGTGCCTCGAAAACGGCGAAGCTGGTCGGACGTTGATGTACTACTGTTGTGATCGTCTACGGAAAGAGGTAGAAGGACACTGAAACCACCGCTAGGCGGTAAAGGGTTGGACGTCCATGACTCTTCACAAAACGTGGTGTCCGGAGAATTGTCTACTCTGCAAAGTTGGATAGATGGTAACATGTGGCATCTTGGCTGAAAGAGATGCAAATACAGGCGCACACACAAGTGTTTCATAGCACACCGTTCGTCGTACATTGCTGAACATGGAGCTCCGCAGCAGACCACCCCTACGTGTTCACATGTTGACCCAGCGACATCGTCAGTTACGATTGCAGTGGGCATGGGGACCATCGAGATTCGACTGTTGATCAATGGAAACGTGTCGGCTCTCCGAGAGAGCAGATTTTTGCTACACTCGGACGATGGTCGTTTCCACAAACGCCGTCATCGAGGTGAGCGGCGGCTCGAAACGTGCAGAGCGCTAAGGACGCAAGCTGGTGGGAACAGTACTATGGAAGACATACTCCTGCGCTTTCACTGAACACGCTTACAGCTGCGAACCACCTCCATCCCTTCATGCTTGATTTCTTCCTAGACGGCGATGTCATGTTTGAGGCGTATAATTGTCCGTGTCTCGGAGCCAGAACTGTATTACATTGGTTTGAAAAGCATACTAGTGAACTCATTTTGATGCCTCTGAGATCAAATTCGCTTGATGTAAATTCTATGGAACCCGCCTGGTTCGTTATCAGGTGCCATCACCGCTTACGTAAATTAGCGGCCCGTTATATACGCAAATTACATTGACCTGTGCGTAGACATCTAATGCCACATACCTCCAAAAACCTACCAACAAACTGTCGGATCCCTGATACGCAGACTCAGTGACGTATTTCGTTCCAAAGACAGACAAGCTAGGTGTTAAGCAGGTGGTCATAATTTTTTGGATCATCTGAGTATATGAATAAATGAGGTGAAAGGATAGGGAAGGAAAACGGATGGGAAAGAGATAACTACTTTCAGCCGCACAAGTTGTAGCGGAAATGCAACGGCGAGAGTTGAAAATTTGTGCCGGACCAGGATTCGAAACCGGATGCTTCGCTTCTCTAGAACGGTTGCCTTAACCAGATGTCATGTCTTTCGCAATCAGTCATCTTAAACATTAAGCCATCTGAACCCACCTCAGGCATGCTCAGATTTTCATGGTTACTTTCAAGTCCCCGTTTTCGCTGTGGACTGAGTGCTAAGTTCAGGCCTACGTCTTGCTTGCTTGTAGTACCATCATATGACGTTCTGTAATGTCGGTAGTGCTACACAGCGACTGTTATAAACACTCAAGTGAAGCGAGACGGACACCAAAAAACAACAGTTCAGCAACCACACGCATCTGACCTATTTCACAGCACTTCTATGTAGTAAAACTATTCAGTACTCTGAGATGGAATTAGCTGAGAGTCATAAAATATATTCCCTTCTTAAATCAATTAGTATCCTTTAATACAGGACAGAAAATCTTTACTCTCGAGTCGCAGTTGTTTCTGAATGTCAAATTCTTCTACGACTCGGATGCAAATAAGTCGTACCAGCGGTTTCTTGAACAAAGAGTATTCACGTCAATAACTACGCGCTATTATCGCCTCGCTCTTTTGTCAAATACGTAATATTACATGGTAAGTATTACAAGTGGAACGTTAATGATGAACGACTGTAAAAGTATGAGATTAGAACGCGTGTATGTTTGGGTACTGTCACGTCGCTAATAGTAAATAGTTCCCAGCAGTACACCATCTAGTAAATCGTTTTTCTTTTCTGTCAGTTATCTACTGTCTCTTTCTTTGTTAAATTAAGTAACATACTTAGTTAAGTTTGTATTATGTGTACAAAATGTCTCTAATTATTTCAGTGGAAAATATTTTCTCACTTTATTTATTCCTGCGATACTATTAGCGTACCTATCAACCTTATCTCTGGCCGCTAAATGTAACTTTAAATAAAGTACATAGAATGAGACTTTTTGTCGTAATTTCAAATAATTTTTGAATGGAATTTTCTTAATCTTTCCTTTATTTCCTTAAAATCCGTTAGTTGTAAGTACATAAGAAATTTAAACTTTCCTTAAATGTTGTAATTTACGACGAACGGAGTCCTTAACATTCTTTCTGTCTTTTGCTCTCACTTTAAATATTCATTGCCACTCCTGGTGTACCTCCTGATCGTCGGAGGCAAATCAATTATCGGGTTTCTCTTTAATTAATTACAGTTCGACACTATAAATTTAATCAACGTTCGTCTTTCACATAGTACATATAACGATTCTAGCTACAAAATCAGTAAAAAATCTCTTTATTTTTATGTTATTACTGTCTGGGTGTATTTTTTTCTTGTGTTTTATTGATTATACACCTTTACAATGAATATGACCGAATGATCGAATAATCGAGTGCCAGCCAAGAAAATAATTCCACTTGCCGAAATCGGATCACACAACAAAAATAAATCCCCTACTTGTCACTGACATTTTTATTTAATAGTTATACAATGAAAATCAAAGCTTTGCCTCTTCGGACGTTGACAATTCATGAACCCACTACTGAAATCTAATTTTATAATGCTCACTAGTCACAGTGAAACCCCAGAATTAGAAAATAGCAGCACATCCATCTCTCGATAAAGTTCCAAAATTTCAGGGACTAAATCATTCTACACGCTAGGACAGACCCCTACTTGCAAATACCAGGCGATCTATGCAGTACAAAATAATAATGATTCTTGAGACTATTTGGTAGGGACTGCCAGAAAAAAAAAACAATCACTACACCTCGAGACTTCACCTCTCTTGGGTATAAGAAATCTCCATCAATCATCAAATAAAATATAGCCAGCTCTCAAGTATCTTGGAGTGGGCTAGCAGCTGGCCCATTAGCTTCACCTACACGAAACAGTTGGATCCATCGTTCGCCAAAATCAAACTCACATATCTTCACGAGGTACTGCATGAGATAACTTGTTCCTTCCAATTTAGTTATTACCATCATCATGTAATTAAACGATTTCCCTAGTGGTTACAAAAGAACTTCTGAACTAACTTCCCTAGAAACAGATAACTGGAACCAAAATTCTTGGAACACACCAAACTCCCCAGATATGGTTATCGCTAGAAACGTGTTAACCGCATTCACTATGTGCAGTTTGTCTTACCAGACGAGATGGGTAATACTTAAACAGCTTCTTCCCTACAAGATGATTTACCTTGGTTCGTGACAAAAGGAAACTGTCCACAGCGTGAACCATATCTTGAGACAAACACACTACAATTTTGTAATGTTACAATAAAACATCATTGAAGGTGATGCCGCCTATCGGAGCGCCCAAAACGCGATGCTGGTATGCGATCTCTGGAATCACCTGGTGTCCGTGCACTCTCTCTGTTTTACTGTATCACTGGAAAAGTGCAGTCATCCACGAGCTGGATTTCTACAACATATTTACACCGGTTAATTAGACAGTTATTCATAACTTTAAAAATTATTTCCGATGTGAATTTGCAATAGGTGGAGGCGACAACTAAACCACTTTTATACAGCAAAGCCATTTGACACAATAGGTCACTGATGTTCCCACCTGCGATTCCCTAAGACAGGCACGGCAGGATTTCTCACGCGGTACGTGGTAATAATACCGCAGCAGAAACAGAGTGGTGGAGGACAAGGGCTAACGCTAGTCTACATGTACATCTACATGAATACTCTGCAAAACACATTTAAGTGCCTGCCACAGGATTCATCGAACCACCTTCACAATTCTCTATTATTCCAATCTCGAATTGCGCGCGGAAAGAATGAACACTTATCTTTCCGTAAGAGCTCTGATTTCCCTTATTTTATCTTTGTGATCGTTCCACCCTATGTAGGTCGGCCTCAACAAAATATTTTCGCATTCGGAGGAGAAAGTTGGTGATTGGAATTTCGTGAGAAGATTCCGTCGCAACGAAAAACGCCTTTCTTTTAATGATCTCCAGCCCAAATCCTGTATTATTTCTGTGACACTCTCTCCCATATTTCGCGATAATACAAAACGTGCTGCCTTCCTTTTAACTTTTTCGATGTGTTCCGTCAGTCCTATGTGGTAAGGATCCCTCACCGCGCAACAGTATTCTAAAATAGGACGGACAAGAGTAAAGTAGGCAGTCTTCTTAGTAGTCTAAGTGATATGTATTAAATTAATTAAATACTATGAAATGAGATGAATGGACTAATGAAACATGAAGTCAATGGCATGAAACACTGTTAGTCAAAATCGTTCTGGCTGAGCCTGAAAGGTAATATATTGAGCCTGGAGGTACGTTCAGTTAGCTGAACGGTTAAGCCAACCGATAACGCTGAGCACGGAATCTAATTGAAGTCCCAATCGGGGAAAAACGGTCATAAGTGATGAAGAAATACTACCGCCTTGTTTTGTTAATGTTGCGATTCCTAGATGCAAAGGCCTTCTGATACAGTTACTCCTGTTATGGTTTTTCTGGCCTTACCAACGATAAACTGTCACAAAATTCGCCAGTATCTTGTCTTCTACCTTCCAAACTTCACAGAAGCTCTCCTGCATACCTTGCAGAACTAGCACTCCTGGAAGAAAGGATATTGTGGAGACATGGCTTTGCCACAGCCTAGGGGTTGTTTCCAGAATGAAATTTTCACTTTGCAGCGGACTGTGCACTGATATGAAGCTGTGGGGACGCACCGTGAGTCGTGCTTGGGTAGCTCAGTTGGTAGAGCACTTGCCCGCGAAACGCAAATGTCTCGAGTTCGAGTCTCGGTCCGGCACACAGTTTTAATCTGCCAGGAAGTTTCTTATCAGTGCACAAACCCGCTGAAGAATGAAAATTTCATTTTGTCACAAAATTGTCTTCTTAGTTTGATTGGAATAACTGTCAAGCAATCAGATTTGTTTCGTTTATGTTATGGTATTGCGCTAGATTCAATGAGAGAATGATTTCAATTATTTGTAAGTTGAACCCACAAGCTGATATAAGGTCAACTGACTCCTTTCAGTTTTGGCTATCACCAACAGAGTAAAATTGTACCCTATGCGCTTCTTGACGACGAGCCAGGTTGCACGCACTATCACTTTCATTCTCTACACGAAACGAAACCTCTTCAACACTCACTTTCAGATGTAGTTTATAGCGTAAAATTTGCAGTATTCATACCATATTCCAGTATAATCTGAGCACTGAGTGCGCTACTTAAGACTACAGTGCTGAAAGGCGGAGAATTTGTTCTCAAATGACATCTTAACAATACATCAACGTTGCCGTTTGGGTTGCTTGAAATAATTATCTACATATCAGCAATATTTATCTAATTATAATAAGAGTCTAATTTAAGTAAAAGGAACGTACTGCAGTCAATAACGTAATGGGTTGCTGTTTTAGTTGGTCAAGGCCCAACACAGAAGTTTTTCTCCAATTTCTTTTCGACGTCATTTTAGCTAGATGCCTCCAGCAGACTCTCAAATTGCTCTGTAATCGTTATCTGTCAGCTTTTAGTAAGAAAGATCGTAAGGGAGTGAAAACTGTTATATAGTGAATGGCATTGGGTGATATGTCAGTAATTTAATGTTTCATGCAGTTTGAGCAAAGACATAAATATTTAATGAACAATGCGACTCCAGATTATCGCTATAATTCTTTAAGCAGTGAAAAACACCCTACTAGGAAGTCGTTAAATCTTACTGGGGCAGATTTTGTACATCTTCGTAGTCTTCTACGGCAGCCGTCTTTATGTTCTAAAGAAGGACTGCGAGCTACAATAACTCTCAGCTTGGCCCTGCCATACCTCTAGCTTCCGACAAAGACGCCTTCTCCGGCGTCTGTTTCACCACTCTGCTCTCATCGAGAAATGTTCTGATTAGCGCTCCTTCACATTGCTCTTTCAATTAACTCGTACCTCCATAGCATGAAATGCCCATCCTAATAACAGAGATCGCTCAGAAAGAGTTATTTGTTCATTGTTCTAACTCTCCATTGGAGATTGGAACGGTCGAGAAATAGTCGGGAAGGGGTTCCATGAAATCTCTGCCAAGTACTTGCATGTGAATCGCATTGAAGTGACGTAGAGGTAAATGTAGAAATATATTAGCTCCTCGTGCGGTTAAGTTCTTACAAAAAAAAGTGCATGGTTCTTCTGTACCTATATGAATCATTTTAGTCTTCTTAATTACAAATTTATAATGGCTTAACGCAATGTAGGAGGCCTGGCAGTTTGAATTTTGTTTCTTATTCGTTTTGTGTGCCTCTCGAAGCTCTATTTCTGCACGTGATGCATAAAAGACTCCATCACGTCGGTCTTGATACCCCTTAGTTACACTGAAGAGCCAAAAACACTGGTGCCCCTGTCTAATATCGTGTAGGGCCTCCACGAACACGCAGAAGTGCCACAACATGACGTGGACTAATGTCTGAAGTAGTGGTGGACGGAATTGACACCATGAATCCTTAAGAGTACGAGGGGGTGGAGATCACTTGTGAACAGAAAGTTGCAAGGCATTCCAGATATGCTCATTAATGTTCACGTCTGGGGTGTTTGGTGGATAATGGAATTGTTTAAACTCAGAAGAGTGTTCCTGGAGCCACACTGTAGCACTTATGGACGTATTGGGTATCGCATTGTCCTACTGGAATTGCCCGAGTCCGTCGGAATGCACAATGGACATTAACGGATGCAGGTGTCAGCTGTCAGAGCCGTATCTAGACGTATCACGGATCCCATATCACTTCAACTGCACAACCCCATACCATGACAGAGCCTCCACCATCTTGAACAGTCCCTGTTGACATGCAGGGTCCATAGATTCATGAGGTTGCCTCCATACCCGTACACGTCCATCCGCTCGATAGAATCTGAAACGAGACCCGTGTGACCAGGCAATAAGTTTCCAGTCATCAACAGTCCAACGGTGTTGACGGATCCAGCCGACGAGTAAAGCTTCGTGTCGTGCAGTCATCAAGGATACACAAGTGGGCCTTCGGCTCCGAAAGACCATATCGATGATGTTTCGTTAAATGGTTCGCACACTGACCCTTGTTGATGGCCCAGCATTGAAATCTGAAGCAATTTGCGGAAGGGTTGCACTTCTGTCACGATGACCCTTTGTCTGCAGTCGACGCTGGTCCCGTTCTTGCTGCATCTTTTTTCCGGGCGCAGCGATGTAGGAGATTTGATGTTTTACCGGATTATTGATATTCACAGCACTCTCGTGAAATGGTCGTACGGAAAATCCTCACTTCATCGCTACCTCGAAGATGATGTGGCCCATCGCTCGTGCGCCGACTATAACACCAAGTTCAAACGCACTTAAATGTTGATAACCTGCCTTTGTAGCAGCAGTAACTGGTGTAACAACTGCGCCACTTATACAGGGTGAGTCACCGAACGTTACCGCTGGATATATTTCGTAAACCACATCAAATACTGACGAACTCATTCCACAGACCGAATGTGAGGAGAGGGGCTAGTGTAATTGTTTAATACAAACCATACAAAAATGCACGTAAGTATGTTTTTAACACAAACCTACTTTTTTTTAAATGGAACCACGTTAGTTTTGTTAGCACATCTGAACATATAAACAAATACCTAATCAGTGCCGTTTGTTGCATTGTAAACTGTTAATAACATCAGGAGATACTGTAACCTAAAGTTGACGCTTGAAACATTGTCCTCACTTCATTGCAGGGGCCCAAACAGCTGCAACATACATCGCGTTTCTACAGAATGATCTGCCAACGTTGCTCGAAAATGTCCCACTGGAAACGCGTCGACGTGTGTGGTATCAGCATGATGGTGCACCTGTAATTTCCGCAAGTAACACTAGGCTGACCCTTGACAGGATGTTCGACGGGCGTTTCATAGGACGTGGAGGACACATAAATTGGCCTGCCCGTTCTCCTGATCTTACACCTCTCGGCCTCTTTCTGTAGGGTACGTTAAAGGAGAATGTGTACCGTGATGTGCCTACAACCCCAGAGGATATGAAACAACGTATTGTAGCAGCCTACGGCGACATTACAGCAGATGTACTGCGGCGTGTACGACATTCATTGCAACTGTGTGCAGCAAATGATGGCCACCACATTGAACATCTATTGGCCTGACATGTCGGGACACACTCTATTCCACTCTGTAATTGAAAACGGAAACCACGTGTGTACGTGTACCTCACCCCTCAAGGTAATGTACATGAGCGTCAGTGAAAAAGACCAATAAAAAGGTGTTAGCATGTAGACGTAATGTGCTGTACCTAAGGACCATCACCGTTCCCTTTGGCTCCCTACGTAATTCGGTGATCTCCGATACACACGATCGAACAGCGGAGGAGTGGTACTCAAGCGTCAACTTTAGGTTACAATATCTCCGGATGTAATTAACAGTTTACAATGCAACAAACGGTACTGATTACGTATTTGTTTATATGTTCAGATGTGCTAAAAAAACTAACGGGATTCCATTTAAAAAACTTAGGTTTGTGTTTACGAAATATATCCAGCGGTAATGCTAGGTGAGTCACCCTGTCTAGGCGCTGCCGACTTTTCACGCTTCAGTGTACGTTGTGTAGTATTTTTTTATGTCTCATCGTAGCAGAACCATATATTCGATAACTTGCATGTTCACTTTATCTGAACGCCTTATAGTCGCATCATTTCAATTTACTGCATAGTCACGGGCTTCGCGCCCATCGATCCACTAACTTAATTTAAGAGAGTCTATCTAATACAGCTGACACATTCAAAGCGCCTGGCCCCCGCAGTAGTGCGCACGCCGCAGTCCGGCACTGCGGAGTCAGCAGCCGGCAGCAGCACGCCTGCGTGTCCCGCAGGGCTCCGCGCTGTGCCCACTGCTACGGGTTCGCGCGGCAGCTATTAACCCTGGCAATCCGCTTACGGGGCAGCTCTGCAGGAGGAGGGAGGGTGGGGGGGAGGTCCGCCAATCAGAGTACGGGAAGCCCCACTGGCCGAAAGCGCTTTGTCTCTCGTTATCCGGGGAGCCGGAAGACGTCGTTTCGGAATGCGGTGTCCCAATTAGACCTGAATGTCCGCAAGCATAGCAGTTCCATTCTATTTTAAGTTAGTTACTGGATGTTGTAACACAATAGCCGGCACCAGTAAATGCCTCAAAGTTGAACGTTTCACTTCCGCATCACTTCAGTGAAAAGGGAACTATTAGTGTGTATGAACAATACACTACTTTCATTAAAGTCATCAATCTTTCGACTAGAATGAGATTTTCACTCTGCAGCGGAGTGTGCGCTGATACGAAACTTCCTGGCAGATTAAAACTGTGTGCCGGACCTAGACTCGAAGTAGGGACCTTTGCCTTTCGCAGGCAAGTGCTCTACCAACTGAGTTACCCGAGCACGACTCACGCCCCGTCCTCACAGCTTTACTTCCGCCAGTACATCGTCTCCTACCTCCTAAACTTTACAGAAGCTCTCCTGCGAACCTTGCTGAACTAGCACTCCTGAAAGACAGGATATTGCGGAGACATGGCTTAGCCACAGCTTGGGGGATGTTTCCAGAATGAGATTTTCACTCTGCAGCGGAGTGTGCGCTGATATGAAACATCCTGGCAGATTTGAGTCGTGCTTGGGTAGCTCAGTTGGTAGAGCACTTGCCCACGAAAGGCAAAGGTCCCGAGTTCGAGTCTCGGTCCGGCACACAGTTTTAATCTGCCAGGAAGTTCCAATCTTTCAACTAGTTTGATGTTTCACTCCGCCTATACCCACCTAGTGTGAATGTCTCCATCTTTACTTCTCACTCTCAACATCCTCTATAATGTTATACGTGGTCCGTGTTTTTTCTGCCCCTGTTACTTTCTCCATCCATCGCTAGTTCCACTGTCAAGTTCATACCTGGATGTCCTTTCTTCTGGTATGGGTTTTCCATAGATTTCTATAAATTTCTTTTCTAACCAATTACTACTTCTTCACTCAACATTTCATCTCTCCATTTGAACTTTAACATTCTTCCTTTGCACCACATTTCAAATAAATATACCACATCATTATCGAAAACAACTCATTTAAATTCCACATTATTAATTTCTATTGATTAATAGATGTTGAAAGCTTACCAAGTGTTTCAAACTGAAAGTATAACTTCAAATAAACTTTGAACTAGTTTCACCCTGAATTTTATGCTAAATACTCAAGTATGCAACAGTGGATAACGCTACTGATCTGTAAAATTTATGCAACTATGTGTAGAATCTAGGTTCAGCGACGAAAGTGCTCTTTATAAACCGTGACTTTACCAGACTTCTGAAAAACCCTACGACAAGTTAACAGGTGCGTGCGATACAAAGAAGAAAGGTCCCTTCGTCTCAAAAAAACGACACTGGAAAATGGGTTAGGTGCCATGAGACCAAATCGTTATGATATAAATGATCAAATCCACATGGATGTACAGGTTGATAAATGAAATGTTCCAATAAATACACACACGAACAATCTGAGAAAATGAATGTTATAATGTTCGAAATGGTAGAGCCACATGGACATAATAACCCATCATTACAACTGATTCACATGTTTACAAATTTCACATTACCCAAAGAAATACGCAATGAAAGTTACAAAATATTCCCAAGATGAATATTTTACAATTTGTAGTGGAGCGTGCGCTGGTATGGAACTTCCTGTTACCTTGAAACTGTGTGCGGCATCCGAACCCGAGGACCTTTCCTATCCCAGGAAGTTATATTTCCACCGTGGTAGGGTAGAAAAATTCATTCAGCATGCAATCCCCTAGTCTATCGCTAAATCATATCTCGGCACTATTCTTTGTTGCAGGAGTGCTAGTCCGACAAGTTTCGCAGAAGTTCTGTAAATGTTGGGAAGTACCAGATGAGGTACTGGAGGAAGTAAATCTTTGGGACAGGTCTAGAGTCGTGCTTCGGTAGTTTAGTTTTAGAGCACTTCCGCTGGAAGGCCTGCTGGGTTCGTGTCACGGTCTGGATCACAGTTTTAATCTGGTAGGAACTTTCCTTCTAACCGTTTTTTAAGCTTTTTACAGAGGGGAGAGTGATATTGTAACTTCTCTCTATTCAAGGTTGGGAAAGTGAGAACTGTATATCACCACCCATGTGTGCATGTGAGTTCTAGTAAACACAGGACTAGTGAAGTCTTTTAGCAAACATTAAATACATGGTGTGAGAAGTGAATGAAAGACGTGACTACCGCCTGAAGCCAGCAGCAGTCCTATGTAATTATACTAAACGGCAGGCTGATGCACAAAAACGCTACAATCTTACTCCAGAACGTCTAAATATGCTAGCGGAACCCACAAGCTGTACTGTAACTTTCTACATTCAGAGGATGTCTTTAGAGCTGGATTTGACGGCCTTTGCTCTCATTCGCTCGCGCCGACCAAAGTTCCTGAACTGACTAAGATATGACACTCGAAACTTTGCAGAAATCCTTGGCACTGGCCGATCAAGTCGCTGAACTTCACAAACAAATAAGTTGCGCAATGCGTGCTTGCGCAGAATATGCGAAATCATGAAAGACGTCGCAGCGCATGGCGTCGTGTTTCAATGTTTTGGCATAAAGATTCAAACTGATTTGAAACCTCAGTGCTTTAAAACATACTGCTGTAGTGAATAAATACTGAAATTTCAATGTGGTTTATGCAGTCCATACTGTATTTCAGACCACTGTCTTTTTATTTTCTTAGTGAACAAAAACAACGCCAGCTTCACTCCATAAATACTGCAGCAGTTTAGCTCATAAGGAAGTCTGCCAGTGGAATCGATGGCGTCCATGATGTTCATACTCGATTCCTTAATTATAGCGGAGTGACGTCTGGCATAAGTCTATTGTAGATTTCCCGCATGCCTTGAGTAACAACAGCCACTATTGTGAGAGACGGCTCCACCGCCATAATCACTAGCCGCAGAGTGCGACACCAGCGCCTCTGTCACAGATGGGAGGACCTGGAGGTCTTTCTGTCTCACCAGGATCAGGACACTAGTGTTCAAGACAATCTGGCGAAATGAATATCGTCGAACATCACGGTACATCGGATGACGAAGAGGTGGGAGAGGACAGACCACCTGCCAAGGCAGCGCGCTTAAGTCCAACACAGGCGCCGCCATTACTCACTGCCGCGGCGTCGCGGTACATCCGGTGCTTTAGATCTCAATTGGCACATAAAATACCATTGTGTGCTATTTTCTTCGCTCGCAACAACAGTAAACTGGGGCTCAAAACTTGCCTTTGACTGCATGAATCTTAAAGTTTGAAAAGACTATCTGACTTCCGAATTTAAGTGATGCAGCTTCTGTCTTGTTTAATGTATGAAAGTTAATGCTACTTTAATTGCCAAATGGAATTAAACTCTACACCCCAAAAGGAAAACCTTCTGTATTTCATTATATGTTGCTTTTTTTTTGCCAGCAGTCTACTGACTGGTTTGATGCGGCCCGCCACGAATTCCTTTCCTGTGCAAACCTCTTCATCTCTGAGTAGCACTTGCAATCTACGTCCTCAATTATTTGCTTGACGTATTCCAATCTCTGTCTTTCTCTACAGTTTTTGCCCTTTACAGCTCCCTCTAGTACCATGGAAGTCATTCCCTCATGTCTTAGCAGATGTCCTATCATCCTGTCCCTTCTCCTTATCAGTGTTTCCCACATATTCCTTTCCTCTCCGATTCTGCGTAGAACCTCCTCATTTCTAACCTTATTAGTCCACCTAATTTTCAACATTCGTCTATAGCACCACATCTCAAATGCTTCGATTCTCTTCTGTTCCGGTTTTCCCACAGTCCATGTTTCACTACCATACAATGCTGTACTCCAGACGTACATCCTCAGAAATTTCTTCCTCAAATTAAGGCCGGTATTTGATATTAGTAGACTTCTCTTGGCCAGAAATGCCTTTTTTGCCATAGCGAGTCGAGTCTGCTTTTGATGTCTTCCTTGGTCCGTCCGTCATTGGTTATTTTACTGCCTAGGTAGCAGAATTCCTTAACTTCATTGACTTCGTGAACATCAATCCTGATGTTTTCTCGCTCTTCTCAGTTCTACTACTTCTCATTACTTCGTCTTTCTCCGATTTACTCTCAAACCATACTGTGTACTCATTAGACTGTTCATTCCGTTCAGCAAATCGTTAAATTCTTCTTCACTTTCACTCAGGATAGCAATGTCATCAGCGAATCGTATCATTCATATCCTTTCACCTTGTATTTTAATTCCACTACTGAACCTTTCTTTTATTTCCATCATTGCTTCCTCGATGTACAGATTGAAGAGTATGGCAAAAGGCTACAGCCTTGTCTTACACCCTTCTTAATACGAGTACTTCGTTCTTGATCGTCCACTCTTATTATTCCCTCTTGGTTGTTGTACATATTGTATATGACCCGTCTCTCCCTATAGCTTACCCCTACTTTTTTCAGTATTTCGAATAGCTTGTACCATTTTATATTGTCGAACGCTTTTTACAGCTCGACACATCCTTTGAACGTGTCTTGATTTTTCTTTAGCCTTGCTTCCATTATTAGCCGGAACGTCAGAATTGCCTCTCTCGCGCCTTTACTTTTCCTAAAGCCAAACTGATCGTCACCTAGCTCATTCTCAATTTTCTTTTCCATTCTTCTGTATATTATTCTTGTAAGCAGCTTCGATGCATGAGCTGTTAAGCTGATTGTGCGATAATTCTCGCTCTTGTCAGTTCTTGCTGTCTTCGGAATTGTGTGGTAATGCTTTTCCGAAAGTCAGATGGTATGTCGCCAGACTCATATATTCTACACACCAACGTGAATAGTCGTTTTGTTGCCACTTCCCCTAATGATTTTAGAAATTCTGATGGAATGTTACCTAGCCTTTCTGCCTTATTTGACCGTAAGTCCTCCAAAGCTCTTTTAAATTCCGATTCTAATACTGCATCCCCTATCTCTTCTAAATCGACTCCTGTTTCTTCTTATATCACATCAGACAAATCTTCACCCTCATAGAGGCTTTCAATGTATTCTTTCTACCAATCTGTTCTCTCCTCTGCAATTAACAGTGGAATTCCCGTTGCACTCTTAATGTTACCTCCGTTGCTTTTAATGTCACCAAAGGTTGTTTTGACTTTCCTGTATGCTGAGACTGTCCTTCCGACAATCATTTCTTTTTCGATGTCTTCACATTTTTTCTGCAGCCATTCCGTCTTAGCTTCCCTGCACTTCCTATTTATTTCATTCCTCAGCGACTTGTATTTCTGTATTCCTGATTTTCCCGGAACATGTTTGTACTTCCTCCTTTCATCAATCAACTGAAGTATTTCTTCTGTTACCCATGGTTTCTTAGCAGCTACCTTCTTTGTACCTATGTTTTCCTTCCCAACTTCTGTGATGGCCCATTTTAGAGACGTCCATTCCCCTCCAACTGTGTTGCCTACTGCGCTATTCCTTATTGCTGTATCTATAGCGTTAGAGAACTTCAAACGTATCTCGTCATTCCTTAGAACTTCCGTATCCCACTTCTTAGCCTATTGATTCTTCCTGACTAATATCTTGAACTTCTGCCTACTCTTCATCACTACCATATTGTGATCTGAGTCTATATCTGCTCCTGGGTACGCCTTACAATCCAGTATCTGATGTCGGAATCTCTGTCTGACCATGATGTAATATAATTGAAATCTTCCCGTATCTCCCGGCCTTTTCCAAGTATACCTCCTCCTCTTGTGATTCTTGAACAGGGTATTCGCTATTACTAGCTGAAACTTTTTAAAGAACTCAATTAGTCTTTCTCCTCTTTCATGCCTTGTCCCAAGCCCATATTCTCCTGTAACCTTTTCTTGTACTCCTTCTCCTACAAGTGCATTCCAGTCGCCCATGACTATTAGATTTTCGTCCCCCTTTACATACTGCATTACCCTTTCAATATCCTCATGAACTTTCTCTATCTGTTCATCTTCAGCTTGCGACGTCGGCATGTATACCTAAACTATCGTTGTCGGTGTTGGTCTGCTGTCGATTCTGATTAGAACAACCCGGTCACTGAACTGTTCACAGTAACACACCCTCTGCCCTACCTTCCTATTCATAACGAATCCTACACCTGTTATACTATTTTCTGCTGCTGTTGATATTACCCGATACTCATATGACCAGAAATCCTTGTCTTCCTTCCACTTCACTTCACTGACCCCTACTATATCTAGATTGAGCCTTTGCATTTCCCTTTTCAGATTTTCTAGTTTCCCTACCACGTTCAAGCTTCTGACATTCGACGCCCCGACTCGTAGAACGTTATCCTTTCGCTGATTATTCAATCTTTTTCTCATGGTAACCTCCCCCTTGGCAGTCCCCTCCCGGAGACCCGAATGGGGGACTATTCCGGAATCTTTTGCCAATGGAGAGATCATCGTGACACTTCTTCAACTACAGGCCACGTTTCCTGTGGATACACGTTACGTGTCTTTAATGCAGTGGTTTCCATTGCCTTCTGCATCCTCATGTCGTTGATCATTGCTGATTCTTCCGCCTTTAGGGGCAATTTCCCACCCCTAGGACAAGAGAGTGCCCTGAACCTCTATCCGCTCCTCCGCCCTCTTTGACAAGGCCGTTGGCAGAATGAGGCTGACTTCTTATGCCGGAAGTCTTCGGCCGCCAATGATGTTTATTTATCAAAATTTAGGCAGTGGCGAAGGGTAAAATCAAATTGCAATTTTTTTTTTTTCATCATACCAACGAATTCGACTGAAAATGGTATAGCCATTTTTACCACTGTTTGTTCCTTTTACAGTAGAGTACATATGAGAATCTATGTCCTCTTTCTTTTGCTTTACAATGGTCGTAGTACGATGTTTATGATGGTCGCTGATTTTTATAGAGATGATAAATATTTTACATTTTAATTACTATTTAACTTCATTTTAATTTAAAATATTGATGAGTTGAGTTAAATGGGAGGGGGGAGGGGGGGGAATGTGAATGAATATGACTTTAAATGAGGTGATAAACGTGCCCTTTGCATGTTGTGCTCCGAATGCCTCTTCTCATTGAGAACAACTTTCAACATAAAGTTAGTTTCATTCGACATTTCATTGTTAGTTCGCTAAGAATTCTCATAGAGTGTTACACAGACATTGACCAGTATATTCAGTAGATACATTTTTCGGTGTGCGGATTAAATTTTTCCTCAAGTGATTGTTTGCGATTTCTGATCATCTGAGGATTCTAATATGATTTACATTCTCATTATTATCGTTCAACTGTGCAGCTTCACTTGGGTCTGTTTTACAGCTTGTACCCCGAAAATTGTTATCTACCACGTACTCAGCCGCGGTACACTAGACCTGGAAAAAGGGACAACCAAAAACAGGGATGAACGTACAGATTCCAGTAGTTAGTTTAGAATTACATTTGCGTCTACTACAGACATAGTGTTACAAAATATATCAGGAATACATACATGCAGCTTTACAAAATTGGCGAATTATGGTTACAAGCATATCATTAATTATTGATGAGTGGTAGATTTTATACTCTTTCTGCATTTCGAAAATAGGATAGAACGTAATTCAACCATTTTCTTTTCTTGGACCTATTTTTCGTCACTATTCACGGCAGAACCTGTACTTTCTATTTAGTGATCGGGAATCTGCTGATCTTCAGAGGCTAATTCCTCATCGTATACATCCTTATTTTCCGCATTCGGGTTTATTTTTCATATCTTTCCCATTAATATTAATTTGAATTATATTCTTACATCTGGAATGTACTGAATGTAAATTTTAGTACACAAGAATGAATAATTGTTGCTAACAACACGATTTAATGAAAAAACAATCAATCGGCGATCGGACATGATGTCTTAATGGTGTCTAGTCTCCGCCATTTCACGGTGCATAACATCAACGAAATTCCTTAAAATATCTTCGTAAGCTTTCTTCACACAATTCACAAAATGACAAAATGAGAAAAGGCCACCATCATCGACGTTTGCGATTCTAACTCCGAGGCAAAAGGATTTGCTGAAGAAAAGCGCTTTCCTTACATTCCAGGTTGCTATCGATAATCGCGGTTTTGGTACTTTGAATGATTCTCTTCTCTCCTTTTCCTCTCAATTCGTTTAACTTTTTGCTCCAAATTTGAGGCTGAACACATGAAAAATAAGACATTTATGTGGTTCCATAACACAAATTTACAAAAGTATATACAACACCTACATTCTAACAAATTCCCATTTTTTGTTGGATATCCTCGTCCGAAGTCCCCAAATTTACCACCGCCATTTTTAATTTGGGTTTTACATCCTGTTTACAATTGTGATATAATTATGTCAGATACTAATTAACATGTAAAATACCATTGTGTGCTATTTGCATCTCTTGCGGCAACGATAAGCGTAATAACTAGAGCCTTAAAATTAGTCTTGAGTTATTCATTAAACTCTCTCTTCAATAAAATTGTTACATCTCGAACATTTCTTTACTGTTACTTTCAGAATCGCAGCTGTTCTCATTCTGCTTGGAAACAATTTGTTTGGTTTAATTCACTGACTACGTGACATTAAATGTAGGAATCTTAAAGTTCGAAAAGATGATCGGTGCTATGGACAAAGGAAAATGATTGCACGTTCTATCGTACTTAATGAATGAAAGTTAATGCTGTCGTAGCTGGCAACTGGAATTAAACACTACACCCCAAACGAAAAACTTCTGTATTTAATTACATTACATTTTGTAGTAGTTCTGTTCGCCTTTAAGTAATAGGAAAGGAAATTCTGAAAGAGAATATCGAGTTAAAACTAAAATCTTTCACTTTAATTGTTCCAAACAACTAACTACAAAATACAGTGCGACAACTCAACTTAAATTTCATCAGAGCAGTAAATCCAAATGAGAATAGAATGGCCAATTGCTCCATTGTTTGTAACTTTTATAACAGAGTAGAGACGAGGCCCTTTGTCCTCTTTCTTTTACTTTACAGTGATCGTAGTACAAAGTTTGTAATGGCCACTGCTTTTTATACAGACGATAAATGTTTCACAAATTACTTATTATCTAATTTCATTTTATTTCTGATAACGAAGACTTGAACAGAAAAAAGGGGGAGGGGGGGGGGGATGTGTTTAAATACAGCTGTGACGCCATATGTAGTAGGTGTTACACATAATGGATTATGGCAGATGTTTTCAGTAGCGAATTGTATAAGATCTGATTAAACAGTACCGACACAAATAAATGACGATAGTAGTCGTCTGCCTGGCACAGAGTCCTTCAACATGTGGAAATTCTTGAGACTGCCAGCCAGGTTGTTGGGGGTAGCGTCTAGGGTGTGCGGGCGAGCACTCGCCAGCCCACGATCAAGGTCTACGGGTCTATTTTTACTGGCCGCTAATGTAAATTTCACGACATCAATGGCTGGTGCTGAGACGGCGATAGAAGTCATAAATCTCCATCAGCCGCAGCTGGTCTGGGTTTGCCCTTTGAGAACATCTTCCACTTTCTGACACAAAATTTCACACCCTTGCCCTCTTCCTCCCACTCCCAAATCTCATCCACGAACACAATCCCATACACTTTCCCCTCTCCCGTTCATAACTAACTCGCCTTTATTGCGACAGTGACGGCAGGGAATTTGAATTTACGTCGAGGTCACTTCCATAGCCACTGCAGTAAGCAGATACGGAGAAGGAAATGGAAATTCTCTGAGAGGACAACAGCCTAATCGCAAAATGAGGCACAACGATATCAGCAGCTTATAAAATCACCAACATCCGTGTGACTTCGATTACATATAACTTACGTGGAAAACTGTCAGATAAATAAATATGAATGTCGTGTCACTAGGGCCTCCCGTCGGGTAGATAGTTCACTGGGTGACTTGTGTATCGATGGGGATGAAATGATTGTGATTAGGACAACACAACACCCAGTCCCTGAGCGGAGAAAATCTCCGACCCAGTCGGGAATCGAACCCGAGCCCTTAGGATTGACATTCTGTCGCCCTGACTTCTCAGCTACCAGGGGCGGACACTGTCAGATAGAAAAGCAAAACAAGAAGTGCTCAAAGCAATAGGTGAGAAAAATTGCTTTGAAAAATCTCTTCCACAAACATAATTTCAAAGACTTTTTTCCATATCTAGATACGTAACCCATAGCCCACTATACCATGCATGTCGGAGGTACCTCGTACCACAACAACTTCCCGTATGAAGGTGGTATCTGTTCTTTCGGACATGTCCGACAGCTTCCGGACATGTTCGAAAGAACAGATACCATTTTCATATAGATCAGGCATACCGGCCAGTGGTCTTCAGTGCGAATGCACTCAGATTGTTCAGACTCTTACGGGAATCGGTAAATTGACTACCGCGAGTAATGAGTATAGTGGCCAGGGGCACTACAGATGTAGTGTGTGGACTGTAGGTTAGAAGTGTGGGTCTCACGGGGAGCGTGCCAGAGATAAGTCCCTGCAGTCACACTATCTTCTGTGTCTTCGATGGCTCAGTCGGATACAGCGTCTGCCATGTAAGCAGGTGATCTCGGGTTCGAATCCCGATCGCGGCACACATTTGAAAATGTCCCCATTGATATTTATCAAGCCTGTAAGCTGCTAATGGTCTGAATTTCAATGTCATTTCACTAGTCTTTCCTGTTGCACTCGTAGACAGAGAAAGGGTAGAAGAACTGTAACCGAAATATACGTTGGCGGCACTAGAATCATTCTGTAATCAGCAGAACCATTCTCTGAATTTTCTCAATAGTGTTCCTTGAAAAGAATGTCTCCTTCCCTCCAACTGTTCCATTTTGCGTTCTCAAAGTATCTCCAAAAAACTCGTACCTTGAACAAATCGACCAGTAACATATCTAGCAGCACGCCTCTGAATTCCTTTGATATATTTCTTCAATCCTACCTGGTGCTGATCCAAAACAGTCGAGTAATATTCAAGAACCGGACACATTAGTGTTCTGCATGTGGTCTCCTTTATAGATGGGCTACACTTTCCAAAAAGTCTCCCAATAAACAGAAGTCAACCGTTCGCCATGCTCGCCACCGACCTGCGGGCTCATTCCTTTTCACATAGCTTTTCAGCGTTATGCCTAGATATTTAACTGTTGTGACTTTGACAAGCAGCACACCACTGATACTTATTTTCCTAATCATGTACATAGCCTCACATTTTCCGCATTTAGAGTAAGCTACCATTCATCACACGGGTGATATAGCCCCACAGCCACTCAATGACGACACCTTCCTGTGCTCCACAGCGTCATCAGTAAACAGTTACAGATTGCTACTCAGCCTGTCAGTCAGATCATTCATGTGTATAGAGAATAAGAGCGGTCCTATCACAGTTGCTTTTGGCCCTCCAGATGCTATCCATGTCTCCTATGAACAGTCGTTCTCCAGGACAACGGACTGTGCTCTACTAATTCAGAACTCTTCGAGCCACTCAGGGATCTGACAAACTATTCCATATGCTCAAATCTTCATTATCAGTCTCGAGTGATGCATCACATCAAATGCTTTCCAGAAATCTAGCAATATCGCATCCGCTTACCATCCTTACGGAATTACTGTCACGACGTTACGTCACTGTCACATATCGTTAGGCAATATTAATTAATTTTCTGTTACTATTTGCATTTACACTACTGGCCATTAAAATTGATACGCCAAGCAGAAAATCAGATGATACACGGGTATTCATTGGACAAATATATTATACTACAACTGACATGTGATTGCGTTTTCACGCAATTTGGGTGCATAGATCCGGAGAAATCACTACCCAGAACAACCACCTCTGGCCGTAATAACGGCCTTGATATGCATGGGCATTCAGTCAAACAGAGCTTGGATGGCGTGTACAGGTACAGCTGCCCATGCAACTTCAACACGATAGCACAGTTCATCAAGAGTAGTGACTGGCGTATTGTGACGAATCAGTTGCTCGGCCACCATTGACCAAACGTTTTGAATTGGTGAGAGATCTGGAGAATGTGCTGGCCAGGGCAGCAGTCGAACATTTTCTGTATCCAGAAAGGCCCGTACAGGACCTGCAACATGCAGTCGTGCATTATCCTGCTGAAATGTAGGGTTTCGCAGGGATCGAACAAAGGGTAGAGCCACGGCTCGTAACACATCTAAAATGTGACGTCCACTTTTCAAAGCGCCGTCAATGCGAACAACAGGTGAACGAGGCGTGTAACCAATGGCACCCCATACCATCACGCCGAGTGATACGCCAGTATGGCGATGACGAATACACGCTTCTAATGTGTGTTCACCGCGATGTCGCCAAACAGGGATGCGACCATCATGATGCTGTAAAGAGAACCTGGATTCATCCAAAAAAAATGACGTTATGCCTTTCGTGCACCCACGTTCGTCGTTGAGTACACCAAAGCAGGCGCTTCTGTCTGTGATGCAGCGACAATAGTAACCGCAGCCATGGTCTCCGAGATGATAGCCGATGCTGCTGCAAACGTCGTCGAACTGTTCGTGCAGATGGTTGTTATCTTGCAAACGTCCCCATCTGTTGACTCAGGGATCGAGACGTGGGTGACGATCCGTTACAGCCATGCGGTTAAGATGCCTGTCATGTCGATTGCTAGTCATACGAGGCCGTTGAGATCCATCACGGGGTTCCGTATTACCCTCCTGAACCCACCGATTCCATATTCTGCTAATATTGGATCGCGACCAACGCGAGCAGGAATGTCGCGATACGATAAACCGCAATCGCGATAGGCTACAGTCCGACCTTTATCAAAGTCGGAAACGTGATGGTACGCATTTGTCCTCCTTACACGGGGCATCACAACAACGTTTCACCAGGTAACGCCGGTCAACTGCTGTTTGTGTATGAGAAATCGGTTGCAAACTTTCCTCATGTCAGCACGTCGTAGGTGTCGCCACCGGCGCCAACCTTGTGCGAATGCTGCGAAAAGCTAATCATTTGCATATCACAGCATCTTCTCCCTGTCGGTTAAATTCCGCGTCTGTAGTACGTCATCTTCGCGGTGTAGCAATTTTAATGGCCAGAAGTGTACTTCACTCTGTTTACAGGTGCAGTGCTCTCCACACTGGGGTTCTGTGAAGCTGGAAACGTCTTCATAGCCTTTCTCGCCGGCAGAAGGCTGACTGAATCTCGTTAGGTCAAGAGGGATCCTCTGGCAGTTTCGTGGAAATTGGAAAGCGTTACACTGTGACTATTGAATGCCTGGTAGGTGTCTGCACACCCTTTTCTCGGTGAATATTTCAGCCATCCCACAGCCCCCAGAGAATAACTGGGAACGACATTTTTGCCTTTTTGCAGGTGCTTCAGAGGGCCAGATGTCACTGCATCATCCATCCTGCGTGCGACAGCTAGCTGCGTTCCCTATAAAAATTTGCTTCTACCAAATACTATTGTCTCGCTTTGGGCCAGTGTCTGTGGTGCTTAAGGCTGACTAATCATGATGACATAGCTTCGATCTTGTACCAACTTCATGTTTGAAAAGATGTGTCTTGTACGCAATAGAAGGGAAGCTTTGTATGCTTTCTCATCCTTTTACATGAATTTAACAACAGTTCTCACGTAGGCAACAGCGTGGATTCATCCCCTCCAAGCAGAATTTTCTGAAAGTAGTGAGTTTCTGACTGTGAACTTAGATTCTGGGCATTCTGCTGCGGGCCATCGCAGAGAGAGTATCGTCTCTAGCCGCTGTTGGGTGTTCAGTCGCATAGTCTATCTGTTCAGGTGAATGTATCACAACTGCAGCTTGTTAATTGTTCACTTTGCCACGCAAGTTATGTTCCTTAGTTATAATTTGTGGATTATTGTTCTAACATAACTCTGATTTCGTGAGCTGATCTGATAAGGAGATTTCGTTGTGCTTCCTCCATACAGTGTTACACAGCTCTGGTACATGCCCCGCTATGTTACTGTCATTTTGTAACTCCCTTTGAGCTCTGAATAACTTCGCTCCCTGTCAAATTCCATTTTGATTTATGTCAATCATTCGAACAAATAAATAACCGTTGATTTCAGTCTTGACTTAGATTTCAAGACCGGTTAACTTGTTTTACAACTTGTCCTTGTTAGGCAACCCATCAAGTAATAAAGTGTTATATATCCAAATGGCCGGCCGGGGTGGCCGAGCGTTTCTAGGCGCTACAGTCTGAAACCGCGCGACCGCTACGATCGCAGGCTCGAATCCTGCCTCGGGCATGGATGAGTGTGATGTCCTTAGATTAGTTAGGTTTAAGAAGTTCTAGGTTCTAGCGGACTGATGACCTCAGAAGTTACGACCCATAGTGCTCAGAGCCATTTGAACCATATCAAAATGTTTCACTGCACTATGTGGGGCTTGTTCGTAGCACAGTACCTAATAACAGGGATAATTTATGTATTATATAGTGAAAGCAACGAGCATTGAACTCGCTCGTCTTGTACAATAGTAAGTTGGTTTCATTAACCAGGGGCAAGGGCTTTCACCCTTTATTCATGACTCGCAGCATATCGTCCGATACGAGGCGAAGCTACGTTTTGCACGAGTGATGCTTCCTAAATCTATACTGATTTGGGGACAGATACAGGAAATTTATCACATTCGAACTTACTGAAGAATTGTACAAGTGACACTGTGAAAGGCAAAACAAGAGGAAATTGTGAAATGGTATGCTGCTGTGGTCTTCAGTTCGAAGACATTGACATGAACCTGTTCACTGTGGGATACCCTTGGCTTTCCTCGTCAGCTTTTATCCTCCATTACCAAACTGCAGTAACCTCTTTTGCTGTCGAACATTCGCTGTCTCGTTTGTGTACTGGTTTCCATTAGTGACATTTTTTTGAGTCAATCTCCGTATAACCTCTTCCTCTATCTCTCTTGTGTTCAACCCTGAGGTTGGTTTGAAGCAGTACGTCGTTCCTCTCTACAGTCTGTCTTCCTCTTCATTTCCGCGTATGTAGCGCATCCCACAGCATTCATAATTTGCTGTATGTATGATCCCTGGAAGTCTCCAGCGATCCTTTCCCTCAACAGCTCCTTCTGCTATAGTTCCAATGATGTTATTGTGTCTCAAAATGTGTCCTACGAGTTTGTCTCTTCTCAGTAGCGCGAGTCTCCACGGTGATGTGGTTTCTTGAACTCCTTTCACAACATTTTCATTGGTAACTCTGTCTTCCAGCTGATACTCATCATCGTTCTGTAACACTAAATCTCCAGGGCATCTAGCCGTCTTCTCTCTCTTTTTCTGTTGTCTAAGTTTCGCAGTTAAAAATGGCCAGACTCCAAACAAACGTTTACTCGGACCAAAATTTTATACATGGCTGCATGTTCAGAGACCGTTTCTAGGTTACAATTGCAAGAAATAAGCCCTCAGTCATTATTTTTAGACTTAATTTACCTGGTTTTGACACTACTAGGAGTGCCTTCTTTTCAATTCTGATAAAGGTACTTCTAGTCGTGTCGAAACCAGGTCAATTAAGTCTAAAAATCGTGACCGAGGGTTTATTTCCTGCAACTGTTTACTCAGACCGTTTCCTTATTTCCAGACTGATGTTCTTGCTGATGCGTAAGTTCTTCCTAAAATTAAATACTACTTTAGCCTGCCCTATTCTGCTTACAATTTCTTTCTGGATTCTATCATTCCTTGTGACCCTGTTTCCCAAACGGGTAGATTCCTCGGTCATTTCTAGCTCCTCTCTTCCATTTCTTATTCCCAAAGGTTCATACTCTTTTTCAGCACTGCGTAACCCTTATTTATTCTTTAGTTTATTTATTGTTATACAATACTGACTTCAGAAAATCCGTTCCATTGTGCTGAGGACCTTCTCTATACTTTAGTTCGTCTCCATAATCACAGCAGTATCTTCTGTATAACGTAGCATGTCTATCTTCTGCCCAATAATTTTTATCCCCACCAACACAAACTTGGTCCATAGCTTCCTGGATGTAAGTATTGAATAGAAGAGGAGAAAGAGTACATACTTGACTCACGTCTATTCTAATTTTTGCTTCTTGTTCCTCATAAAAATTCCTAATCACAGCCACTTCGTTCTTATAGAAGCTGTGTACCATCCACATGTCTTTGTATCCTAGAGCTGCTTTTTAAACACTTTGAACATCTCTTGCCATATAACACTATCAAATGCCTTTCCCAATTCTACGAAGGCAAGATAAATTGGTTTAGTTTTCTGTATTTACTTTTCTATAGGCGGCCTCAGTGACAGAATCGCTTCTCTCGCTCCTAACCCCCTTCTGAATCCAAATTCTTCACTCAGTACATCCTCCGTCTTCTCTTCAATTCTCCTCAAAATTATCTTTACAATAATTTTTTATGCATACGATATTAGGCTCAGGGTTCGGTTCTGTTCTCATTTTGTAGCTACCGCCTTATTCAGTTTACGGGTGATGACGCATTTCTGGACGTCGATTATATCTCTCCTATGCTATAGATTGACCAAGTCCATTTCAGCAGCATCATTAGCATGTCGTCACCAACAGTCTTGATTAGTTCTGCAGGAATGTCATTACTTCCACAATGAGCATACCATTTGCACTGCATCTTACAAAACGTTCTGAAACTAACGGCCATCAACCTCAATATAAGCATGACATCGGCAAACGAGATTCTGACTGACAAACATCACTGGTGTGTTTCGAATCACGTCACAGACAGCTGCAACTCTGGCAACTAATACCATCTCTGTATCCACTGGTGTCTCATAAACGTGTGACTTTAGATATCCCCGTGGGAAATAATCCAGGGGCTTCAGGTCATGTGACCTTGAAGGCCATGGAGTAACATCTTCCGTTCCAGTCCAGCGACCAGGAAATACTGAGATGGTTGCGAACAACCATACTTAAGTGAGACGGTGTACCGCCATGTAGTACCCAAATCCTCTCATGAACCGCCAAGAGCACGTTCTCCAGCAACTCAGCTAGAGCTCTTTGCACGAACCTCAAGTACAAGTGTTTATTCAGACGGCCAGGTAGAAGATACGGCCGAAAGAGGTTGTCGCTTACAATGCCACCCACATATTCGCAGCAAAACTCAACTACAGCGTGAGGGTTTTCCCCATCCCACACTTGACTATTCCTGCAGTTCGAAATACCACCTCGATCACAAGAGGTCTCGTCAGTAAACAACACGATTTGGATGAAATCTGGTAGATCAATCCATTGTTGTAGCAACCACTGATGCAATGCGACCCTTGGTGCAAAGTCAGACACAAGCTTTGCATGGACTCGTTGTCGAAGTGCATCATGACTTCCTAGTAATCTGACAAGTCCTGCTTCTTCCCTTGCAGAAAATAAAGAATGTACATGTAAATAAGCAGCACAGTACTTGTAAACTTGTACGTCTGTTAGTTTAAATAAGGTAGAAAACAGTAATGCTAGACAAGGCGGTAGACAAGTTTACTTCCGTATCTCCTCAAGCTGACTTGTCCGACCCCAGGTTCCCCACAAGTGGAGTATTCTTTGTGTCCTGTTACATTTTTGATGCTCTTACGGAAACATCCTGTATAGCCAGTGCAAAGGTCGACGCCACTAGACGGTGATTAGTGGAAACGAGCTAGTTTGGGTGACAAATTACGCTACACTCGGTCGCAATCCGACGGAAGGCTTTGCTTTCGCGTACGCATGAAGAAAGTTTCTTGCCATCGTGTGTCGCGACAACAGTAACTTACAGAGGAGCTGGTGTTACTGATTGTTTCTCGCGGTTAGGGTGTCATCCCTTTATTGCGCTTATGCAAACTCTAAATTCGAAAGAATATGAACACATTTTATCTCACTGTATGCTGAGTACATAAGAGGAACTGTACGGCGACAATGATTTCTTGTGTCAGCCTGAAAATACTCTCTGTGATAAAGCAGCGTCTGTCAAGCAATGTTTTCTCGACAATAACTTTCGTGAAATGGACTGGTCTTCCCAGAGTCCTGATCTGAATCCTATAGAACAGTTTCGGGACGTGATAGGTAAGTTCGCTCCTCACCCCAGCATCAATAACTTCTTTGGTTTCGACCTTTGAGGGTTACCTTTTCTCCACAGACATTCAGGCATCTCACTGAAAAATATGTGCTACTGGCAGAGTGTTATCCGACTTAAACCCGACGGGTTGACACACTCCTAATTAATGTACAATAACAGGTGCCCAGGTACTTTAACCAGGTCGTGTATGTTGGCTCTTTGACAGAAAAATGTTTTCCTCCATGAATTTCATAACGTTTCAGTTTATAATATGATCAAGGACACCTGCTGTAGTGATGTTTAATTATGTGGTCTATTACCATTTCTTCAAACGGAAGTGACATTGAAACGTTGACGATACAGTATTAAGTACTGCAACGAAAAAGACAAGTATACATAACGACCCTAGATCTAATGGTGAACCGTATGTTCGGCCTATTGTCGTCCTTCCCAGATTCGTGGCACGCTTGAGGAACAGTGGGCCTATACTTTCCGTTTACCTGACGATCTGCTAATTGCGTCATTTATTCACACACAAGGAATGTTGTTCGGTCATCCATCTTGGAAGTCTAATGTCATAATGATTAAAATTCTTCTGTGTGTTGTACAGCATGATTGTGTAAAATACTTTAATTTTAAACTTAAAACCAACGTTTTGACCGTATTGCAACGGCATTCCTCAGGGAAAGAGGACTTTTAAAGAATGATGTGGTGCAACATCGAGAAGAATTTTAGTCGTCATGACAATGGCCACAGAACCCTCCGTAGTTTCATATCATGATTTATCATATCTAACCTGATGATGTGGCCTCTAGGCTACGAAACCGGTCGTTAAATTATATACAAGAGCAGCCGAGCAGTTATTTTCATGATGAAACCTGAATTCATTATACA
Organism: Schistocerca gregaria; assembly: GCF_023897955.1. NCBI lineage: Eukaryota > Metazoa > Arthropoda > Insecta > Orthoptera > Acrididae > Schistocerca > Schistocerca gregaria. The sequence continues at coordinate 780,324,668 of NC_064921.1, read as the reverse complement.
AAATAAGACAGTCGCCAGCCTGAATCTGAGAAAGAGATGTAAACTGATTACGTTGTCTAAAAATGGAATTTGACGTAGTAGTTGCTGAAATGTATGTGAACGGTAAAAGGCAATGCACGAGAGACAGCTCTGTTGGAAATGCAACACGTTCTAAAATGTTTAAAAGTTAATAAACGTCGCACTGCACACAATGCAAGAATTCAGAATTAAAAGTCACTTACTAATTGTGACACGAAACACAGTAATGACAGAGAAACGTTATTTCGTTATAATGTTTGCTAACACCAGAACTCGAAAACTGATACAACAAATACTGTCAGAAACCAAAAAAAATTAAATTCATAGATGAAATTTCGAAACCATTCTTAGTTAAAACAGGAGTAAGACAAGGAGATGTGATCTCACCACTATTACTCAACGTAGTTTTAGACAAACTAGTAAAAGAATGGGAAATGGAACGAAGAAAACACACCTTTTGGAAGCCAATCGAACTAGGGAGAGGGCAAGGAAAATTAAACGTTCCGTACTTATCGTATGCAGATGACCTGGCGATTCAACCGATAGTGAAGAAAAAGACGTGAAACAAATTGATACCCTCAAAGAATGTGCAGAGAAGGTTGGCCTGCAAATCTCCTTTGAGAAGACTGAATTCATGTGTTCCGAGGGAGATATTCTGAAACTTGCAACAAATTATGGTGAAATTAACAGAGTCAAATACTTTAAGTACCTCGGTGAAATTATTGAACCAACAGAATATACCCATAGTCAGCAGCAGTGGAAACAGGCGGCGCCAAAAGTACGAAACCCAAGGATTCCCCAGTATACAGATAAACACATTAATTTGTATAATATTGTTTAAATAAATTATGTACTATATTCTAACCCTCACCATATCCGGAACGGGGGGGGGGGGGGGGGAAGAGGGTGCTTTATGTCCACTTGTTGAAAATATAGTAATCTACTCATGCACTTTATATTTTAAAATTTTGAAAAAAATATTTGTCACGTTTAGTGCTTTTTTATACCAGATTCCATAATTCTTTTAACATTTTCAGAAAACGTATTCCGGGAATAAAAGTATTCGAATTGTATATGACTTTTTGTAACAAATGTCATACTCATATTTCCAGGATCAAGACCCTTCTGACACACATTTAGGAAGTCTGTTGTGAATAAAAGTCAATAAAAATAAACGAAATTTATAATTTTTTTAGTTTTTTGGGGTGGTCATAAAGTCCTCTTGCCGTCAGTGCAGACGTTATGGAAAATGCATTACTGTTACTAAGATTGTGATAAGAGATAGTTTCAAGTTCTGACCCCTAATTCCACATCAGAACCCAATTTAAAAGTATGTTGTTAATAAAAGTTAACAATAATTAATGAAATTTATTTTTTAATTTTTTTATGGTGAGCATAAAATATTCCGACTCCCTTGACAGTCACATTATGGAAAATGTGTTGGTATGGCTAGGGTTAATAAGTCTTTTTCTAAAGGTATCGAAAGTAGCTATATTTGCGAAAGTTAATCGACACTAAATTTAAATCGCAAAGTTTCACTGAACTAAAAAATTTAAGATTTACTATCTCGCTCTTTCATAAATTTAAAGAGTTAATCTTCTCAGTCATGTGGCACTCAGTTATTACAACGATGGCGGTAATTATATGGGGATATATATTAATACAGAATAATTATGAAGTTAATAAAACATCTATTATGTTCACATGCCGATTGTAATACGACGGAAGTTCTTCACATTTCCAACTTCTACTCTTCCATTAATACCCTTGAACTCTTCTTTAATAGCTATTGCGCTCTAGCACTTATTTTTCGTTATCTTCACACCACCTTGTCCAAAATTGTATCACCACGATGTTCACACAAGTTTTACACTTGCTCTCGCCATTACTCACTTCTGATCTTTCTCACTGTCAGCCTGCAACTCCTATCTGTGTGCTCTCGTGCACCAACGATGTTAGTTCCATGCTGAGGTTATCTTTGGTTACAGATTGTCGTTATTCATAACAAAAATCCTGACTTTGCCATTGTGCTTGCTATATTTCTGTATAAAATTGTTTTGGAAGAATTTGCAGTTAATTTGCGTTACAGTATTTCAGATAATCAGTATTGACAATAAAATGACAAAATATATACCTTTGTAATCTGATATTACAACCAACAATGGGAAAAGACAAAATGTAAAAAATAAGAAGTACTGTGTTGCAGTGTTATAACCTGGGCTCTTTTACAGCACCATAGGATTATTGTCAACGCTTTCTCCTGAATTCTCGAAAAATCGCGGACATTTGGTGCGAGATCAAATCACATCCTTGCCTCATTGTAAAGTCAGATGAGAGAACATGGCCGAAGTCTCTCAAAACGTCAGTGCTGCCACTAAACAGATGCCAACGAGGCTGTAAAGGAGCTACTGCTGGACAGCTTTCGCTCTCTCCTGCATGCCTCATAGCGCCCAGAAAGCTAATGTGACGAAGTTGGCCCTGTGTGGGAGATATGGCACGCCGTCAGCTCGCAGAACGCCTGCTACGAGCAGATGCTGGCGGCCCCGAGTTGCTGATAATGGCGGCCGTGGGCGAGGGGAATACCCTCATCCATGATGGCGGCGGGCGGTTTATGGCTATGGCCGGGTAGGCCGTGCTGCTCTCACTCTCTTTCTTTCTCTCTCTCTCTCTCTCTCTCTCTCTCTCTCGCACTGTGACTGTGCAGAAAGCCAGTCCCGCTCTCGGGGCCCTGCGTCGTCACAGTTAACGGCGCTCAGAAGCGTTCGCTTTTGTTTGCAACGATCCGCCAGCCAGGCACTGAAAGCCAACTGCCCCTCGTTTCGGAGACGAGCGCGCGCGCCATCCTCGGGCAGCTGCGGCACTTGCTCCGAGCCTGTAGAATAGGAATGGCGCACCAGCCTCTCCCCGAGCATCGCGAAGCTGCCGGGGATCTCATCGAACTGCGGCGGGAGTCGCTCTCCGAGAACAGCAAGAGACGCTTTCTCCCAGCGGAGGCAGAATTCCGTTCGTATTGTGCGCTTCATTTGTGCAGGCCAAAACTGAAACCAGCATTCGTGACATGAAAAACTAAAGCATTTGGTGTACATAATTCTGAGAAATTGTGAAATTTGATTTTATTTTGTCTCGAATCAGGTGCTGTTCCGATTTTTAAAGTTCCTTTTTATACAACTGAGTTCATTGTGTCAGTCGACTACTCGTGGCAGGTGGTACGAGGGTCACTCCAAAAGAAATGCACACTATTTTTGTAAAAATACAGTTTTCATTCTGCGTGTGTGGAAGTTTTACAGTGTGTAGATACATCCTTCCCGCTTGTTTTCAAACTCAGTTCAACCTGTTCCCGTGAGTGGCGCCGTCACAGCATGTCTTCAAGGTGGCTGCTACACTTGACGTTCGTCAGAAGCAACGTGCTGTCATAGAATTCCTGTGCTGTGAAAACGAGACAGTGGGAAACATCCACAAGAGGTTGAAAAATGTGTATGGAGATGCTGCTGTCGCTCGCAGTACAGTTAGTCGGTGGGCAAGCAGGTTACGTGATGAAAGTGGGCACGGAAATATTGAGGACTGTCCTCGCAGCGGCAGGCCTCGTACTGCACACACTCCAGACAGTGTGCAGAGAGTTAACGAATTGGTGACAGACGCATCACAGTGAACGAATTGTCACACTACGTTGGGATAGGGGAAGGAAGTGTTTGCAGAATACTGGAAGTGTTAGCGTTAAAAAAAGGATTGTGCCAGGTGGGTTCCCAGGATGTTGACAGTGGCTCACAAAGAAACAAGAGAAACGGTATGCAGAGAACTTTTGGAATAGTACGAGAATGGTGGAGATGAATTTCTTGGAAGAATTGTGACAGGTGGTGAAACATGGCTCCATCATTTTTCACCAGAGACGAAGAGGCAATCAATGGAGTGGCATCATGCAAATTCACCCACGAAAAAAAATTCAAAACCACACCTTCTGCTGGAAAAGTTATGGCTACGGTGCTTTTCGATTCCGAAGGACTCTTGCTTGTGGACATCATGCCAATTGGAACCACCATAAATTCTGAAGCATTTGTGACGACACTGAAGAAACTTGGAGCTCGACTGAGTCGTGTTCGACCACATCGGCAAAAGCGGGATGTTTTACTGTTGCACGACAATGCATGGCCACATGTCAGTCAAAAAGCCATGGAAGTGATCATAAAACTCGAATGGACAACACCGAAACACCCACCTTACAGTCCTGACCTGGCTCTATGTGACTATCATCTGTTTGGGAAACTGAAAGACTCTCTTCGTGGAACAAGGTTTGAAGGTGATGACTCCCTTGTGCACGTTGCCAAACAGTGGCTCCAACATGTTGGTCCAGAATTTCCGTGCGGGTATACAGGCGCTGGTTCCAAGATGGCGTAAGGCAATTGAGAGGGATGGAAATTATGTGGAGAAATGAAAATATTGTTCTTAAAGGATGTATCTCCAGAATGTAAAAATTTCAAACAAGTAGAATAGAAGGTGGATTTAAAAAAAAATAGTGTGCAATTCTTTTGGAGTGACCTCGTAGCATAACTGAACTGAAACACCACTGCAACGAGTGTCCGTTTCTTTTTAGACGTCAGTGTCAAAACTGCGTAATTTCTGAATGGTGATTGCTGTGAAATGGAGTTTATGGAAGACTGTCCTTCTTTTAAAATGTTGGAATATGGAACATCATTAAGGGCCTTGCCATTGTAATAGACGTATTCATAATGAATATTCTTGACAAAGGTATATGGTAAATCTTCCACATTTCTGCAAATTGAAACAACAGGTAATGTCAACCAAACACTACAAAATATCATAACTTATTTTCTAGAAAAAAATATGTACTTAGAATAGTGTCAAACAATATTTAGAAGGCAGTAACTATCGCCTTTTTTTACTATATCGCTGGTATCCACTTTCCTTTTTAACTGACTCATAGCATCTGAAACCAAGTTAACTGATCAGAAGTAACAACTGAATGTAACGCGAAACTGACGTCTAGATGTCATGACAGCCGGACGTGACTATAAAATGAGGCGAGGAGTGTTGTGTTGTCTGTAGAGAAGCAATGATAGCAGAATAGAATGGTCAGGAGAGGTCAGTGACAGAAGTCCGACCCAGGTAGCTGAATGGTCAGCGTTACTGACTGTCAGTCTTCTGGGCCCGGGTTCGATTCCCGGCTGGGTCGGAGAATTTTCTCCGCTCAGGGACTGGGTGTTGTGCTGTCCTCATTATCCTCCTTTCATACTCATTGAGTGCTGGTCATCTTATTAGATGATAAAGATCTAATCTTTGCACTGTTGAATCAATTTTCATCAAAAATTTTGATTCATTAACGCTCGTATCTACACGCACTGTAGATTTTCTCTTTGTTTATTTAAGGTAAATCCGATGAAACTTAATTTCAGATATTTGGTTTCACTTGAGTGCGAATACTGGTAGCAAAAACATCAAACCCTCATGCAACTTACACAATGAATAACCATTGAAAAGGAACCAAAAATAAAACGTACTTGGAGATCAAGAGACACAAGATCCATAAGTATAAAGTGAATTTCGACGTCATGAGTCCACTATCCTCTGTTCCTGAACATACGTAGTGTTCAAGTTGACTCGGGATTTCCAAACTCAATATTGGGTACAGTCAGTTGACCATTGACAGCACTCGCCAAATGCGGAAAGGAGTTTTTTTGTTGTTTTTTTTTCAGTCATTAGTCTTCTGACTGGTTTGAAGCGGACTGCCGAATTTCTCTCCTGTACCAACCTCTTCATCTCTGAGTAGCACTTGCAACCTACGTCCTCAATTATTTGTTGCTTGTATTCCATTCTCTGTCTTCCTCTACAGTTTTTGGCCTCTACAACTTTCTCTTGTACCATGGAAGTCATTCTCTGATGTCTTAACTGATGTTCTATCATACTGTCCCTTCTTCTTGTCAGTGTTTTGCATATATTCCTTTCCTCTCCGATGCTGCACAGGATCTCCGTATTACTTACCTTATCAGTCCACCCAATTTTCAACATTCTTCTGTAGCATCACATATCAGTCTCTTCTATTACGGTTTTCCCATACCCCATGTTTCACTACCATACAATGCTCTACTCCAAACGTACATTCTCAGAAATTTCTTCCTCAAGTTAAGGCCTATATTTGATACTAGTACGCTTCTCTTGGCATTAATTCCCTCTTCGCTACTGCTAGACTGCTTTTGATGTCCTCTTTGCTCCGTCCGTTATTGGTCATTTTGCTGTCTAGGTGACAGAATTCCGCAACTTCTTCTGCTTCGTGGCCATCAATCCTGAAGTGAAGTTTCTTGCTGTTCTCATTTCTGTTACTTCTCATTACTCTCAATCCATATTCAGTACACATTAGACAGTTCATTAATTCAGGAGATCATGTAATTCGTCTTTTCACTGAGGATAGCATTGTCATCAGCACATCTTGTAACTGATATTCTTTCACCTTGAACTACAATTTGAGTTCTGTAACAAATTTCTCCTAGTAATAGCGAATACTCTGTTCAAGGATCATTTCTTTTATTTCCATCATTGCTTCTTCGATGTATAGATTGAAAAATGGGGGCGAAAGAATAAATCCCTGTCATACACTCTTTTTAATCCGAGCGCTTTGTTCATGGTCTTCCACTCTTATTGTTCTCTCTCGGCTGTTGTACACGTTGCATATTACCCGGTCCCCCTATAGCTTACCCCTTCTTTTCTCAGAATTTCACACATCTTGCATCATATGATACTGGTTGACATATATTTTGAACGTCTCTTGGTCTTTCTTTAGCCTTGCTTCCATTATCAACAGCTACGTGAGAATTGCCTCTCTGGTGCCTTCACCTTTAATAAAGCCAAACTGATCGTCATCTGACAGACGCACCGTTTTCTTTTCCATTCTTCTGTATATTATTCTTGGCAGCAATTTGGATGCGTGAGCTGTTAAGCTGATTTTGCGATAATTCTCGCACTTGTCAGCTCTTGCCGCCTTCGGATTGTGTGCATGATGCTTTTCCGAAAGTCAGATGGTATGTCGCCAGACTCACAATTTCTGCACACCATCGTGTATAGTCGTTTTGTTGGCACTTGCCCCAATGATTATAGAAATTCAGATGGAATGTTATCCATCCCTTCTGCCTCATTTGATCTTAAGTCTTCCAAAGTCGTTTTAAAATCTGATTGTAATAATGGATCTCCTAGCTCTTCTAAATCTACTTCTCTTTCTTCTTCTATAACATCGGACAAATATTCCCCCTCACAGAGGCCTTCAATGTACTTTTTCGATCTATTCGCCCTTTCATCTATACTTAGGAGTGAAATATCAATTGCTCTCTTTCTATTACCACCCTTGCCGTTAATTTCACTGAAGTTCGTTTTCACATTTGTATATGACGAGCCAATCCTTCCGACAGTCATTTCTTCTTCGCTTTCTTTACGGTTTTCTTGCAATCATTCCATCTTAGTTTCCCTGCACTTCCTTTTTATTTAATTCTTCAGCGACTTGTATTTCTGTATATCTGAATTTCCCTGCATATTTTTGTACTTCCTTCTTTCATCGATCAGCTGAAGTATTTCTTCTGTTTCCCAGAGCTTCTTCACAGTTATCTTCTTTGTACCTATGTTTTCCTCCCCAACTTCTGTGATTTCCGTTTTCAGAGTTGTCAGAGTTGTACAGCCTACTGAGCTATTCCTCATTGCCTTAGAGAACTTCAAGCGCATCTCTTCATTCCGTAGTACTCCGTATCACACTTCTTTGTTTATTGATTCTTCTTGTCAAAGGTCTTAAATTTCAGCCTACTACATTGTGATCTGAGTCTATATCTGTTCCTGGGTACGTCTTACAACGGAGTATCTGATTTCCGAATCTCTGTCCGACCGTGATGTAATGTAACTGACATTTTCCCGTATTTCCCGGTCTTTTTTAAGTACACCTCCTCCTCTTGTGATCCTTGAACAGAGTATTCGTTATTACTAGGTGAAATTTGTTACAGAACTCATTTTGTCTCTCTCCTGAACTATCGTTATCGGTGCTAGTTTGGTGTTAATACTGATGATAACAACTTTATCACTGAACTATTCACAGTAACACAGTCTAGGATTTATGTAGCATACGGCTCTATTTGCTCGATAATCACTTTCTCTTTGATGAGAACAAATGGAGGATCAGAATGTGAAAATATTGCTGGCCGGCGTGGCCGAGCGGTTCTAGGCGGTACCGTCTGGACCCGCGTGACCGCTACGGTCGCAGGTTCGGTTCCTGCCTCGGGCATGGGTGTGTGTGATGTCCTTAGGTTAGTTAGGTTCTAAGTTCTATGACCTTAGAAGTTAAGTCCCATAGTGCTCAGAGCCATTTTTTGTGCAAATATTGATAGACGTGACATACTGAGAAATGTTTTGCAACTATATCACTCTCCAATGGCTGGTACAAAATACATTTCTGCGTTAGGCGCGGTAAATGTTCTTCAAACATGCAACCAGTGAGACGAAGCGTTTTGGGCTCTACAGAGCAATATGATTACATCACAGTCATCTACAACATGTCAACAACGACAGCCAGCTAGCTTTCTCAAGCTTCTCTCCCTGTCCACCTTTCCTCCCTATTACCGGTCACTACCAACATAACAGTCAACATTTGTAACTTTCCATAGTTTCATAAGTAGATGTATTTTATTTAAGTAATTTGTATTTATATATAATTTTTAATTACAGCCGGAATTTCACCTAATGAAGTCCTAAACAAGATCGACACCATTAAGTGCACGCTTGGACTTCTTAAACTGAGTGACACATGTCGTCTCATGATAAGACCACGGCACAACCGTAATTTGGCATTGTGAGAAGAGTGTACATGTCCCAGGTTTCCAGCAGACGCAGTTTTGCTGCGGTTCGCATGACAGAAGGATCACAGTGTGGGAGCGAAATGGCGCGTTGCTTGGAAACATGCTATAAAGCTTGGAGTTTGCGGGTTACAAATGAATCTTGTAGGAGAAACGTCTAAAATGTACACAGATTCACTGTGAAACTTGGGCGGTGTGTGGAGCAAATGCGATGTCACGTTCAGCCTTAGTAAAACGGTGCCAATAGTTCGATACGTCCGCACAGACATGGCTGATGCTGATGGGCAAGTCGAAATCTTGCACAGTTTTACGAGGGCTGTTCGAAAAGTAAGGTTCGATTGGTCGCGAAATGAAAACCACAGAGAAAATCAAAAATTTTAAGTTCGCAATACTTAGCCACACCTTTCAGCTACCTCTCTAAATAGTCGCCGCTCCAATTTAGACATTTGCCGTGGCGTTGTACAAACTTTCCACTACCCTCGTCACAGAAAGCAACCGCCCGTGCTTTCCGCCAATTCTCTATGGTCGTCTACCTTTCTTTGTCTGAGCCAAAATGTTGTCTTAGTAGCCAGCGGTTCATGTGAGCAGAGATGAACAAAGGAGGGAGCTAGTTAAGGGCTGTATTGTGGGTCATCAAACACTTCACACTGATAACACTGCAGGAGCGTCTTCATTGCCCCTTCAGAATGCGGCTGGAAATTGTCTTGAAGAAAAAAAAAAGCGCGACATTTATGTTATGTGAGCTGCATAGCTTCAGGCGAAATCTCTCACCAGATCCACACAGTTGGGGAGAGACGCTGGTGTTTAAGGTATTTTTACGTGATCACTGTGCGCTCTGAACCGAAAAGAGCGACGTGAAGCGATCGACAGGCACACTAAAGACACTGCCCAACACATCTGTGCAAAGTTTCATAGGATTTTCACCCATAAAAAATTAATTAAAATACAGTTATATGTAGGTGTGCAAGAACTGCATATGAAACAAAATGTTAACCATTGTTCAGTAATATATAAACTTTTTTAATACCTCCAAGTGTGTGCAACTAACGAACGTAGTTAGTTACTGGGCTTTTTTCCATATAAAGTATGAATCACAAGAACTGACTTCAAAACGACGTTCCGATTTAAGGAGAAAAGTTTTTTGTTAGTGACAACATATGAAAGTATTAAAATTCTGATTTTTCCATTGATGGAACATAAATTATGTCTCCTGTCATTTGAAAGTCACATTTAAAGGGCTGCATTGGACCTAGTCCTTGATAGAATGTTAAATCCTAAAATTTCTTGCTTGTGGTGAATATAGTCAGAAATGTGAACTTAATTGTAGATGAAACCGTTGGCGACAGTCCTTCCTTTTGTACAACTCTAAGCATATTTTTCGATTTAACTAAAGCATTTGAATGTATTTATCACAAAACATTGCTCCCAAACTTGGACCATTACGGAATATGGGGACTCACAATTGGTTCACCTCTCACTTTAACAACAGACAGTAAAAGGTCATTATTCACAGTGTTGAGAATGGCTGTGATGAGGGGTCTGAGTGGGGTACAGTCAAATAAAGGGTGCCCTAGGGATCAGTGTTGGTGCCACTCCTGTTTCTTATTTATATAAATGATATGCCCTGTAGTATTATGGGTAATTCTAAAATATTTCTGTTTGCTGATGATACTAACTTGGTAGTAAAGGATGTTGTGTGGAACATTGGCTCTGTTTCACATAATGCAGTTAATGACATAAGTTCATGAATTGTAATAAGTAAACTGCTATTAAAAAATCCACACAGTGTGGATGAAATACCGTGGACTAAGGAAACATCGTAAGAATTATTGCATAATTCTTGTCATTTGGTCTTCTCTTCCGTTTCGAATATCGTTATCATTCTTCTATCAAGATCTTAAATAGGTTATTTATTTGGCATCATATGGAAAGGAATCCCATTTAACACCACCACCTTCAATAACATAGACGTGTATCGTACGTTTAAAATGTGTATTCTGGAGTGTTACTCTACGTCAACTTTTATTTATATTGAGGAGGGAAGCAACGTAAAAGCTCCAGTGAGGCGTCCAGCAGGGACGTGAACCGCGTTCATATACAGTGCATTTATAGTGTTGGAAAAGCCCTGCGATTAAGTTGACAGTTTACACAGTCTGAGGAGTGGTTGGCCGGGACAAACGGGAAGCCCCACATGTCGCTAAGCCAATAGGATTCTGCCGGAGAGTTCACTGCCGCTTGTCTCTGCCTATGAGGTACCATTTGCGAGCAAATACTAACCTCACAACCATAACACACCACAATGCTCCGCAGCCAGAATTGTATCGTGAGTTGAGGTAATCACTGATAGAGTACCTTGTTTTCTGTGACTTGCCAACTATCATCTACATCTGAATCTACATATACGTCTGCATACATACTCCGCAAGTCACCGCATGGGGCGTGGTGGAGGGACGTTCCACCAGTACTGGTCTTCCACTCATTAGCAGGGCGAGGGAAAGAAGACTATCTATACGCCACAGTACCGGCCCTAATTTCTCTTACTTTCTTGGTTCCTACGCAAAGTGTACGTCGGCGGCAGTGGAATCGTTCTACAGCCAACCTCAAGTACTGGTTCTATTAACAGTGCCTCGCAAAAAGAAAGTCGTCTTCCCTCCAGGGATTTCCATTTCAAATCACGAAGCAGCTCCGTAATTCTTGCATGCTGAACGAACCTACCGGTAACAAATCTAACAACCAGCCTCCGAATTACTTCGACGTTTTCCTTTAATCAGAACTGATGGAGATCCCAAAAACACAAGCAGTTCTCAGTAATTAGTCTCACTAGATTGCTATTGGCCATCTCTTTTGTGGATGAGCTACATTTTCCTAGAATTACTACAATAAATCGAAGTCGATCATTCGCCTTCCCTACCAACGTCCTTACGTGCTTATTATACGTTTTAAAACATAATTTTTTAATGAAGAACGGAATGGGGTCCAGTTTTGAGTTTTTTTCCTCTATCCTGAAGGGCGCCTGCTTCTTAACCTGAGAGTAAGACACCGTTACATACTTGACATAAAGAGCGTTGCATTGTCATTCAGCGTTCACGTTGACATTCAGCGTCATAGAGACAACGACTGCAACTGTCGTAATGTATTTCTTTGAACATGACATTAAACGTTCGATTCCGAGGACGTTTTGCACGTCTGGGTGCAATATGTAGTCTATTTTGAAAATAGACATAAATGTACAATATGACAGGTACCGGATTTCGGGAATCTACATATACATGTACATGGATACTCTGCGAATCACATTTAAGTGTCTGTCACAGGGTTCATCGAACCACCTTCACAATTCCCTATTATTCCAATCCCGCACGAGCTCTGATTTCCCTTATTTTATCGTAGCCATCACTTCTCCCTATGTAGGTCGGTGTCAACAAAATATTTTTGCATTCGGTGTAGGAAATTGGTGATTGGAATTTCGTGAGAAGATTCCGACGCAACGAAAAATCCTGTATCATTTCAGTGACACTCTCCCCCATATTTCGCAATAATACAAAACGTGTTGCCCTTCTTTGATTTTTTTCGATGTACTCCGTCAGTCCTATCTGGTAAGGATCCCACACCGCAGTCTTCCAAAAGAGGACGGACAAGATTAATGTAAGCAGTCTCCTTAGTAGATCTGTTACATTTCCTGTGTCCTGCCAGTAAAACTCAGTCTTTGGTTAGCCATCCCCACAACATTTTCTGTGTGTTCCTTCCAATTTAAGTTGTTGGTAATTGTAATTCCTAGGTATTCAGTTGAATTTACGGCCTTTAGATTTGACTGATAAATCATGTAACCTATGTTTAATGGATTCCTTTTAGCACTCATGTGGATGACCTCACACTTTTCGTTATTTAGGCTCAACTGCCAATTTTCGCAGCGTTCAAGTATCGTCTTGCAATTTGTTTTGATCTTCTGAAGACTTTATTAATCGATAAACGACATCATCATCTGCAAACAACCTAAGACGGCTGCTCAGATTTTGTCCCAAATCGTTCATATAGATAAGGAACAGCAAAGGGCTTGTAAAACTACCTTGGGGAACGCCAGAAATCACTTCTGTTTTACTCGATGACTTTCCGTCAATTACTACGAACTGTGACGTCTCTGACAGGAAATTACAAATCTAGTCACATAAATAAGACGATATTCCATATTCACGCAATTTCACTACAAGCCGCTTGTGTGGTAAAGTGTCAAAAGCCTTCCGGAAATCCAGAAATACGGAATCAATCTGAAATCCCTTGTCAATAGCACTCAACATTTCATGCGAATAAAGTGCTAGTTGTGTTTCACAATAATGATGTTTTCTAAATCCACGTTGACTGTGTGTCAATAGACTGTTTTCTTCGAGGTTATTCATAATGTTCGTACATAATATATGTTCCAAAATCCTGCCTGTAATTTAGTGGATTACTCCTAATACATTTCTTGATTATTGGTATGACCTGTGCAACTTTCCAGTCTTTGGGTATGGATCTTTCATGGAGCGAACGGTTGTATATGATTGTTAAGTATGGAGCTAATGCATCAGCATACTCAGAAAGGAACCTAAGTGGTATACAGTCTGGACCAGAAGACTTACTTTTATTAAGTAATTTAAGTTGCTTCGCTACTCCGAGGATATTTACTTCTACGTTACTACTTTGGCAGCTGTTCTCGAATCAAATTCTGGAATATTTATTTCATCTTCTTTTTCGAATGCATTTCGGAAGGCTGTGTTTTGTAACTCTGCTTTGGCAGCATTGTCTTCGATAGCATCTCCATTGCTATCGCGCAGAGAAGGCATTGATTGTTTCTTGCCGCTAACATACTTCACATGCGACCAGAACCTCTTTGGATTTTCTGGCATGTTTTGAGACAAAATTTCGTTGTGGAACTACCATAAGCATCTTGCATTGAAGTTGGTATTAAATTTCGAGCTTCTGTAAAAGATCGCCAATCTTGGGGATTTTGCGTCTGTTTAATTGGCATGTTTGTTTCGTTGTTTTTGCAACAGTGTTATGACACGTTTTATGTCGCAAGGAGGATCAGCTCCGTCGTTTTTTAATTTATTTGGTATAAATCTCTCAAATGCTACCGATACTATTTCTTTGAATTCAAGCCACATCTAGTCTGCATTTATATTATTAATTTGGAATGAGTGGAGGTTGTCTCTCAGGAAAGCGTCAGTTGAACCTTCTTTTTTAAATAAATATATTATTCGTTTATTTTTGGAGTATTAGGGGGTTACAGTATTCAATCTCGCTACGGCAACCCTGTGTTCACTAATCCCTGTATCCGTTTTGATACTCTTCATTAACTCAGGATTAGTTGTTGCTAAGAAGTCAAGAGTCTTTTCACAACCATTTACTACTCGCGTGGGCTCATGAACTAACTGCTCGAAATAATTTTCAGAGAATGCGTTTAGCACAATTTCGGATAAAGCTCTATGTGTACTTCCGGAATTAAACATGTATTTTTCGCCAACATGTAGAGGGTAAATTAAAGTCACAACGAACCATAATCGTATGAGTCGGGTATGTGTTTGAAATAAAACTCAAGATTTCTTTTAACCTTTCAGAAACTGAATCGTCTGAATTGGGTGGTCGGTAAAAGGATCCAATTATTATTTTATTCCGATTGCCAACAATAACTTCTCCCCTACTAACTCACAGGAACTATGGAGTTCAATTTCGCGACAAGGTAAACTGCAACTAACAGCAACAAACATGCCACCACCAACCGTGTTTAGCCTATCCTTTCAGAACACTGTTAGGTTCTTCGCAAAAATTTCGGCTGAGCTTATCTCCGGCTTTAGCTAGCTTTCAGTGCCTATAACGATTTGAGCATCAGTGCTATTACCTCTTGGAACTCTGGTACTTTCCCAACACAGCTACGACAATTTACAACTGCTATACCGATGGTTCGTGTATCTATGTTCTTCTTACTTTCGGCCTTCACTCTTTGTGACTGAAGCCCTTCTTGTGTTTTCCCGAGACCCTCTAACATAAAAAACCGCCCAGTCCACGCCACACAGCCCCTATTACCCGTGTAGCCACCTCCTGCGTATGGTGAACACTTGGCCTATTCAGCGGAACCCGAAACCCAACCACCCTTTGGCGCAAGTCGAGGAATGTGCAGCCTACACGGTCGCAGAACCGTCTGAGCCTCTGATTCAGACCCTCCACTCGGCTCTGTACCAAAAGTCCACAATCGGTCCTGTCGACTATGCTGCAAATGGTCAGCTCTGCTTTCATCTTGCAAGCAAGACTATCAGCCTTTAGCACTTCTGTTAGCCTCCCGAAACCAGAGAGGATCTCTTCTGATCCAAAGTGAGACACATCGTTGGTACCGACCTGACCCACCACGTGCAGTTGGCTGCACCCTGTGTTCTTCATGATGGCATCCAAGAGGATCCGTTCCACGTCTGGAAAAACTCCACCCGGTATGCACACGGAGTGCACATTGGTTTTCTTTCCCTTCTTGGCAGCCAAATCGCTAAGGGGCCCCATAACGCGCCTAACGTTCGAGCTCTCAACTACCAATAATCCCACCCTCTGCGATTGCCCGGATCTTGCAGGATGGGTGGTTTCCTCTGAAACACGACGACGACAGCATCTGGCTCG
The DNA here is from genome assembly GCF_023897955.1 of Schistocerca gregaria. Taxonomy (NCBI): domain Eukaryota; kingdom Metazoa; phylum Arthropoda; class Insecta; order Orthoptera; family Acrididae; genus Schistocerca; species Schistocerca gregaria. The sequence continues at coordinate 780,309,174 of NC_064921.1, read as the reverse complement.
GTGACAGTGCTAGCCACAGACAGCACCTGGAACCTGTTTGTCAAACAAACCGGGGAGGCCTTACGTGCGGCCCCTTGGGAAGTCTTTCGCCTCCTGCTACGCCTCGGGGCGACCTCCCACTCGACCACAGGTGAGGGTCCACCTCAGTGCGAGCAGTAACCGGGCTGGCCACCGGTGAGGACCGATCGGAGGAGTCTGGCGCGCTGGACGTCCGTTGGATCCCCACGGCCGGCCCACAACAGTGGTGTCCATCCACTGCAGCCTCAAGCTGTATAACCGAAGCCATCACAGCCTGAAGCTGAGAGCGAAGTGTCACCAACTCGACTCGCATCCGCACATAACAATCGCAGTTCCTGTCCATACTAAAGATCGTGGAAAACTAAACTACGCAGATAAATGGCACGTGCTGCGCAACTCTACTGTAGACCCTGACGAAAATGCGAGAACTGTGCCTAATAAATAGACTCACATGCAGAGATTCAAAAACCTAGCTACCGAAGCACTAAGATGAAACAAAAAAAATCGCCCCTGATTAGGAACTTGTAATATCAGGTTGCCCTCCATGGAGTGGGTGCACGCAACGACTGTGGTTATATTGGGTTAGATAGAGCAGCAATCAGTCGTAGAATTCAGTTGCTTTAATATGACATTTATAGTCACAGCGCAGATCAGATTTCGACCTGTGTCAGGTCATTATCAATGCTAAAACAGATACAAGAGTATATATTAAAATGTGATTTACAAAAATAATATGTCACAAAATCGTTTTATTTTCCGACGCAAACGAAAACGCGACAACTGTGGCTATTAGATGTTATATTAACACACAGAAACTCAAGAGACTAAACTTTTAAACCATGCAGATGATATTATAAAATTCGCTCTTTGTTAGGAACTCATAAAAGTCACAAACTCGGTTACTTCCACACGCTTTTCAATTATCTCCATGACATAGACTTAAATTAAATTTGGGAAGTTGTATTTAATAAGTGTGCTATCGTTTCGAGGAACAAATCCACAGGAAATATAGAAACATTATGTTGAGCATGATTTTTTTTTCTCATCTAATAAAATATTGCAACCATGTATAGACTCATCAAAACATTTGGCCTAACTACAATATGGCGTAATTTCTATGTTGCGAATCTAGAGATCTCCATCTGGTTAGTATAGGCATCAGTCTCACTCACACTGCCTTCTCCCCCCTTGACCCCCTCTCCTTCTGTCTGAGACAGCATCTTCTAAAACAATGACTCCTTATGTTGTTGATGGAGCGCCAAGCGGTCTACACGTCATAATGACATTACTTAAGAGTTCGACGTGTATTGAATACGATGTTAGCTTAAACTCATCATTGCATTCCCTGTGGTTCAGACATTCGATGAATGTTAACGTTGTTAGCCATAATTTACGAAAAGGAAACAAACGGTTACAGTTGTATCATACGATGGTCACTATTTCAACAAATACTTGGAGAACCATTGGTACAAACAACGACAGACAGTTTCAAGAAATATTTACATTGCAGCCGACAGTGCATATCTTGTTACATCAAAAACCACTTTGAATACACGAACATTTAGCTTGGAGGCAGCGTGTTAGTTAGCATACAAACAAATTTCGATTGTGTCTTTGCCACAGACTGTGAATGAACGGTAAATTCAAGAAAATTATACCGCAGATTCCTAAAGGAATGGTACACTACCGTTACTGTACTCGTCATTCTCAGCTCGAGAAGTAGGGAAGGAACAAATCAATTATCTTATTTTTCGTTGATTTTTTTATTACGTGATGGTAAGATTCACTGTTATTTTCTAAGATCCTATTATTCCACGTTTTCTCCTTATTATTCATTGTCTTAGTAATTGATGAGAAAGAATAATCAATCACGAAATAGTAAACAGTAACAACAATAACAAACGCTATAAACTCAAACGCACACCATACAAACAAAAATTAAAAGTTTACAGAAAGGTATTAAAAAGAACTTCATGGGCTCCACACATGAAACTCCTTAATTTAATTGGAGCACTACGGGTTCCAGCCCCTTCTTCATTATCTAGAGAAGATCGCAAGATAGTTGCATTACAAACCAGCTAGAGCAGTCCATGTAAACACTTAACTGGGCAAGTGCCATAGCCAAATAATTAGAGTTCTTCAGCTATCTGACTGCATGGAACGCACTTGGTGGTTTTTAATATAATTATCTTATACTCTGTACTTTATAATAAACAAGAAGATTGAAATCGGTTGTGCTCCAGTGAAATAAAAGTGTTTAATATGCACAGCCTGTGACGTTTTCCCATAAAGTAAATTCATTAAGGCTGTTATCAATTGGTCAGTTTGTCCCACAAAATTTCGGGAGAACTGCCGGATGTTTGTAACTTCCTGCCACAATATTTCGGCGCAGAGTCAATCTCACAATTGAGCAGTTTAATTGATTTGGAATCGCGATCATAGTGCTCAGTGGTTTATGTTTTTAAATTGTTTCTAAGTTGTTATATGTGCCTGTACGGATGAAAGATATTTTGAGTTTCTCTGTGTCTAGTGACGCACTGACTAAAACAATCATTCCGTCAGTTTCGGACGTAATGTATCTTTCTGCTGTCATGTAACATAATACACGGGCATAGCTGTTCTATTAACTTTGAGGGCGTTTCATTAAAACACATACGGAAATAGTGACGATGGTTCACTGTAGGTTGAATTCAGTACGCGAATACGTTAGGAAAATAGCTTATTGCAGACATAGGCCTCAATATATAAGCACATTCCACGAACTGTTATTAACTGAAAGGATTTTATTTAAATAACACTGCCGCGACAATGTTTCATATGCTGAAACTAGGCAGTGACGTAATGGACATAGAAGGAAATAAATAGAGGAGCGAAACTGAGCATCTTTTGATCAGCTAAAAGGGGTTTTCAAAACAGGAGATCCAGTTTGCAATGTGATTTACCAATTCTGACTTTTGACGTGAAAACCCTCCAAAAAAATGGCATCCATTAGGGCACCGGCTGCAATGTCTTGGAGCAATTGAATCCACAGAAAGTTTACAGTAATTCCACATAGTTACATGTGAACCATATTCTGCAAAATATACGTAAATGGAAGTTGTCGTCTGTTGTGATCGCGAGTTGAGTGATCGCAACTCTGCTAGCTAGTCTTCCCTCTGTCCAGGCATGGTACACGGGGCAGCCAAACCACCAGGCGGAGCAAGCCCGCTACCATTCGAACAATTCACAGCAGAAGTTTCCAGTATAACAGGAACAACGTCGCACGTCAGCTGTCAAGTGGAACAAGTAGTGTGTAGTTTCATATTACTGAGCAACCAGAATACAAGCTGACTTAGAATATAAGCCGCCTTACGCAGTTAACGAGCAGCGCAGTTGAGATCAGCGCTTCCATCGCAGCTTCGCCCTGTTCGCTGAAGCACCCGCCACGCACACCGACGACGAGTCCGATGAGAAACCAGCAACCCAGTGACATCGCAAGACCTCGTTATGGAATGTGGGGCGAATATAATCTTATTCATCGATTACGAAGTTAGGCTCTGAACAGGGCACTGGCAAAGGCTAGGACTATTTACACAATGATCAAATGAAAGTTGAGTATTTATGTCACGTGTTGGACATAGATATTTAATATATTTCAGCAGTTATCATGTATTTGTTGGGAGCAGAGCCCCTCTTCGCACTGTAGCGGGTAGCGGTTTAGTGACACTAGATAGTGAGCGTCAGAGACAGGCAGAAGGAAAGGGCATTATTTTGTCAGTGATGGTGGGAAGGAAAGCGACACTTTGTGGGCGGTGAAGTGGGCTCTTTCCTTGGATCAGTGGGTGAGGTGGGAGTGAAATATTGGTGGTTCCACTAGCAGTCATTTATTGAGGCATAAGACCCTTTAACAAACTGAGCAATACATTAACTCGCTCAATCCCTCGCGGCTGCGTGGAAAGCTGATGCTCGACGGCTCGTGTTGCAGCGGCGTATAGCAGCGTATTCTTACATTCAGAGCCGTACTCGTGGCTCACTGTGACGGCGGCGCAGTTTTCTCCTTGTGAATTCGTTCGTTGCATTATTAACAAGTGACTAAGGTCCCGGAATCGAACCAGTGACTCTCAGGTTCGGCGTTTTCTGGAGGAGTTCACCGATTTGCTGGTTCACAAGTGGCCCATTTAGTGAGGCAGCAGTCACTTCGTCCTCACAAGCCACCTCGGTAAGTACCACACGAACTTCTTGCTGGGAACATCTGAGATAGCATCTTCTGTTTTGACCTATTGGCGCGGTGCTGACATCTTCTTCTGACGAGCTGCTTAGCGGCTAAGTCTCTGTAGGGAAATATGACGTTCACTGATTAACCATCGGTCCGTCCGTCCACGCGACGTTTATTCATGTCTCCATTCTCCCTCGAAGGACCTTTTCAAGGACCACCTCACGCCCATTTGTCGGAGGTATTTATTCGGTGTTTTCTCCAATGTCACGAAGTTTCTAGAGCGACGACTGACTCTTCGGTCGTTGATCTATGCTCCTCACGCTGGGCTGAAACGCGACGAATGTCGACACGCGTGCCGGCTTTCCATTGTTTTGCCTCTATGCTGGTGTGGTAGGGCACTGCCCTGTCATCCCCGCCCGCATCGCCAGGTACTTCACGCACGTGAGTTCAGTAAGCTGACAGTTCCTGGAGCTTTGACCGCTGATATGCGAACAGTGCTGGTCGTTGTTCTGCTTGTAAGCATTGCCAGTCTGGTCGGTCATGGATCTGTCGAAGTGTTGACTCCTGCTGACCAAACTCCGGTGGTCATCGGCCAACTCAAGCTGGGCAGAAACGTGACCAATGTCGACACTCGTGCCGCCTTTCCTCTCTCGACTGCTGCCGCTTCCGAATATCGTGGCTTAACGTGTCAAAGTCTCTAAAACGTTCACATAATCCGCAATAAGTCCTTCTACTTTAAACAACCATAAATAACACATAATTGTTGTAGATAATTATTACACACTACAGCAGAGACATATGAGCAACGCCTCCTTGTCTGTCCTCATCGTACAAAAGTCTAATTAGCCACATCGATTTACAGTGAAGTGAAACTACAGCGTTGTTCCTTTTTTTGCTGGAGGTTTGAGAGGTGATGGCATCCTTTATGAAGCAGATGTGACAAAATCTGTTCGAGGAAGAGAAGGCACCCTGGCGGGAAGTGGCCTAACTCTAATGCGTGGAGGAGAATGAAGGGCTGAGAGGACCCCATGTCCTCACGTACAATGATTTTTGGGTCCCGCTACTTATTACCTTTAAGTCTAAAAGACTGTAACAACACTAAGAGAAGTACCGCTAACACCATCAAAAACGGCTCGTGGGAGGCAAGTGATTTGTGTGGTGTCCATCCGTTATTGAAATGTAAGCAATCACGATGGACGTTTGTGCTGCCACGCTCTTTTTCTCATTCGTCGGTCACAGAGACTCTGTGTGAAGTAATTTTATAAAATTTGTAAGTAGGCTGTTTAGGTTCTTTTTATTGGTAACGCCGCCGGCACATAGCACTCTGTATGAAAATCACTGGTGTGCCGTGTGCAGTCTGTGGCTGGTTTGCATTGTTGTCTGCCATTGTAGTGTTGGGCAGCGGCAGCTGGATGCCAACAGCGCTTAGCGTTGCGCAGTGGGAGGTGAGCCGCCAGCAGTGGTGGACGTAGGGAGAGAGATGGCGGAGTTTTGAAATTTGTAAGAATGGATGTCATGAACTGATATATATATTATGACTATTCAGGTAAATACATTGTTTGTTCTCTATTAAAATCTTTCATTTGCTAACTATGCCTATCAGTAGATAGTGCCTTCCGTAGTTTGAATCGTTTATTTAGCTGGCAGTAGTGGCGCTCGCTATATTGCAGTAGTTCGAGCAACGAAGATTTTTGTGAGGTAAGTGATTTGTGAAACGTATAGGTTAATATAGTCAGGGCTATTCTCTTGTAGGGATTATTGAAAGTCAGATTGCGTTGCGCTAAAAATATTGTGTGTCAGTTTAAGCACAATCATGTACAATTTTTCTAAGGGGCGTTTCATATGTCGACCCTGCCAGGATTCTTAAATGTGTTGAATTTACGTGTAGTAATGAACAGCTTATAGTCAAAATCATCATGTCGGTGAGTCGCAAGTCGGTCATTGTTACATCGTTTCGGCGGTTCCATCTCAAAATTCAGTGTACCTTGCCAATTTCTTTCATGATTTCCGAAATGTCCTGTCTTATTAATTTGTGGTTGTTCTGTATTTCTATGTCCCTCTTACCGTACTGGGGCGCGAGTGTCCTCTGAAATATGTAATTCTTGTATTACTTGAGCCAACTGATCTTGTACTTCCCGCATTTCTCTTTTGTACTGTGTGTTGATTTGATTTTGATTCTGTTTGAATTTTCTAATTTGTTCATACTCTTCAGTGTCAGTGAAGACTACAGGTTTTGTGTCATTCAGATCATCTACCTTTGTAGATAAGTTAGTGAACTGATCTGAAAGTTCGGCTACTTTATCAGATAGTGAAATTATTTCCTCTGTGTGTTTTTCTGAACCAAGTTTCAGAGTGTCCATTTGTGTTGAAATCGTATCTACTGTGTCCTTTAAGTTTCCATGAGTTTTTACAAGTTGCGTAACCGAATCGGTAGATGCAACTGAGCAATTTTAGCTTACAAGTTCTCATTATTTTCATGAACAATAGTTTGCAGTTCTTTTATGGCTGCTTCGTGATTCTGTAATGCATTTTCATGCCGCGAAAAAATAGGTTGAAAATGCTCACAAATTTGTGTTTTTACGTCGTTACAGACTTTTTGACATTTCGATTCAATGTTATGTAACTCATTAGTTAAATCTTCACGTTTTTGTTCAAGCGTGGTGTCTAATTTCCGAAGATTTGTTCCATTGTGTCTAACTTTTGAAGATTTTGTTCCATTGTGTCTAACTGTTGCTGTGTTTGTCTCAGGTGTTGTTCCATTGTGTCTAACTTTTGAAGCTCTTGTCCCATTTGTTGCATTAATTGTAATAACAATGCACTGGTGTCTGAAACATGTTCCTCAGTGCTATTCGGCAATGCATTTGAACCGACAATATTCGCAGTTTGAAAAGCAAAAAATGTGTCTTGACTTATTTGAGAAAACGGTGAGGACGCAAAATCTGAATCTACAGTATTTGCACGATTGTGTCCTGTCATTTCGGAATCCTGAGGCGAGCTGTTGCCGACCGATCGAATGATAATTCTTCCCTGTTCACTAATTGTTTCACTGCCTACGCCATTATTTGCAGCCCGCTCCTTTTCCCTATGCACAGTTACCAAATTACTACTTTGAATGCCTGTTAATTCATTACACAGTGGTCCTGGTAAGCTACGCTCGTCGTCACTATTATTTCTCAGTTTATTTTGGAGCCTAGTGTTACGTTTTTCACACGCCGTTATTGTCACAATATTTCACACGATAACAAAGAAAACCACAATTTGAAGAGCAAAAATAAGAGAACACATTAATATAGCAATGAAAATAATATCTAGTTAATTGCAAGCGTAACTGCGAAATACTTGGTGCAAACCTACATGCATGCCACAACTGTTTTACTGTACAACAATGAAAGACTGCAGCTACAAAGGAGATTCTCTCTGCAATTACGCGCTAGCAATAATCAATATCTACACTAATTGCACAAACTACAAGAAAAAATCAGAAGATTCCAGTGAGGTATCCTCGGCTAAGGGTCGACATATGAAAGGTCCCCTTAGAAAAATTGGACATGATTGTGTTTAAACTGACACACAATATTTTTAGCGCAACGCAATCTGACTTTCAATAATCCCTACAAGAGAATAGCCCTGACCAAATTAACCTATACGTTTCACAAATCTCTTACCTCACAAAAATCTTCGTTGCTCGAACTACTGCAATACAGCGAGCGCCACTACTGCCAGCTAAATAAAAGATTCAAACTACGGAAGGCACTAACTACTGATAGGCATAGTTAGCAAATGAAAGATTTTAATGGAGAACAAACAATGTATTTATCTTAATAGTCATAATATATATATCAGTTCAAGACATCCATTCCTACAAATTTCAAAACTCCTCCATCTCTCTCCCTACGTCCACCACTGCTGGATGCTCACCTCCAACTGCGCAACGCTACGCGCTGTTAGCATCCAGCTGCCGCTGCCCAACACTACAATGGCAGACAACAATGCAAACCAGCCACAGACTGCACACGGCACAGCCAGTGATTTTCATACAGAGCGCTACGTGGCGGCGGCGTTACCAATAAAAAGAACCTAAACAGCCTACTTACAAATTTCTAGTATGCAGAAAATATTTGCGAGACGTTCGTATCTGTCGAGTGCCTTGAACAATTAATCAATAAAACGCAGTGGTTTCGCATTCGGATCTAACTGTCTGCTTTCACCATTTCATTTTCAACATTTCTGGAAACGTAAAAACAAATTGATTTGCTATCCGTGTGTTAAACACAGGTGATACAAAAATTAAAAAAAGCTACCATATTTTGCTTACATCCGTTCGATAGTGTCATACGGGATCATGTTTTGAGGCAGCCAACTGCATCAAACTAAAGTTACCTGAGTCCATAACTCGCGAAACACGAATTATTTCTGGTGTAAACTCAAGACTATCCCGCGGCGGCCTGTTTAAGGAACTAGCGACGCTAGCCACTGTTTTCGAATATATTTATCGTTAACTAAACACTTTTTTTAGCCTTGTTTCACAATTTATTATTAATGTTATTGGGAATCAGTAATTTACTTGAAAATGGGCTTGTAACCCGAAACAGAGGTCTTGCAATAACATCAATAATAAATTTTGAAACAAGGCTAAAAACAGTGTTAATTTACAATAATTTCACCAAGAAGCCACAGTTGATTCAATTAAAATATTTATCCTTAATTATTTTTGCCAAAAGCAATACATCTCTTTTTGAACCCCATAGCTCACTTCGTGTAATCATAATAGTAATAAAAATAACCTTCAAAAAGATTTAAAGTCACTTACTTTGGTCGAGAAAGGTGTCAGTCATGCACAAACACTAATTTTCATTAATTCGCCAGCAGCCATAAAAAGGCTTATTGCTACTAAAACTGTATCGGTGGCCAACCCCTTTTACACCATTGACCGATGACGACTATCCGCCTTCCCCACGACTGCCATTATGTGCTTGTCCCACTTCATATCGGTCTGCAATGTTAGGCCCAAATATTTAATCGATATGACTGTGTCAAGTGCTACACTACTAATGGAGTATTCAAACATTACAGGATTCTTTTTCCTATTCATCTGCATTAATTTACATTTATCTATATTTGGAGTTAGCTGCCAGTCTTCACACCAATCACAAATCCTGTCCAAGTCATCTTGTATCCTGCTACAGTCACTCAACGACGACACCATCCCGTACACCACAGCATCATCAGCAAACAGCCCCACATTGCTATCCACCCTATCCAAAAGATCATTTATGTAGATAGAAAACAGCAACGGACCTACCACACTTCCCTGGGTCACACCAGATGATACCCTCACCTCCGATGAACATTCACCATCGAGGACAACTTACTGGGTTCTATTACTTAAGAAGTCTTCGAGCCACTCACATACTTGGGAACCAATCCCATATGCTCGTACATTAGTTAAAGTCTGCAGTGGGGCACCGAGTCAAACGCTTTCCGGAAGTCAAGGAATATGGCATCCGTCTGATACCCTTCATCTATGGTTCTCAAGATATGATGTGAAAAAAGGGCGAGTTGCGTTTCGCAGGAGCGATGCTTTCTAAAGCCGTGCTGATGCATGGACAGCAACTTTTCTGTCTCAAGGAAATTCATTATATTCGAACTGACAACATGTTAGAGAATCCTGTAACAAACCGATGTTAAGGATATTTGTCTGTAATTTTGAGGATCCGTCCTTCTACCCTTCTTATAAACAGGCGTCACCTGCGCTTTTTTCCAGTCGCTCGGGACTTAAGTTGGGCAAGTGGTTCGCGATAAATGCAAGCTAAGTAAGGAGCCAATGCAGTGGAGTACTCTCTGTAAAATCGAATTGGAATCCCAACAGGACCTGGCGATTTATTTATTTTCAACCCATTCAGCTGCTTCGCAACCCCAGGGATGTCTATCACTATGTTCTCCATACGGGAATCTGTACGAGACTCAAACGGCGGTATGTTTGTACGATCGTCCTGCGTGAAAGATTTCTCAAATGCTAAATTTAAAATTTCAGCTTTCGTTTTGCTGTCTTCCGTTGCCAGGCCAGACTGATCAGTGAGTGACTGGATGCAAGCCTTCGACCCGCTTATCGATTTTACGTAAGACCAGAATTTCCTTGGGTTTTCAGCAAGATCTTTTGCTAAGGTATGACGGTGGTAGTGGTTGAATGCTTCGCGCATCGCTCTTTTTACAGCAGCACGAATCTCTACTAACTTTTGCCTGTCCTCATTCTCCCGATCTTTCTTGTACCGCGAGTGCAACTGCCTTTGCTTCCTGAGCATTCTCCGAGTTGCGCTGTTAAACCACGGTGGGTCTTTTCCGTCCGTAACCCACTTTTTCGGCACATACTTGTCCAATACCTGATTTACAATGTGTTTAAAATTTGTCCATAATTCTTCCACATCCATCGTACCGGAAGTAAATGAAGTCGATTCATTTATTAAGTGGGATGCTAACAACTGCTTATCTACGCTTTCTAGCAAGAATATCCTCCTAGCCATCTTGACGGACTTTTTAACTTTCGTAACCATAGCCGTAATGACAACATATGATCACTAATCCCTGTCTCAACACTGACACCGTCGATGAGGTCTATTCGTGGCTACCAGATCTAAAATATTTCCATTACGCGTTGGCTGTCGATTTACACGAAACACATCGCCATACCATAGGAGCTCCTACATTCACTGAACCCAGGGCCTTCTGTCAGATTGTGGCAAGGTATACTGTGATTCGTCACTACAAATCACTCATTGCCGGTGATCTACTGCTCAGGTCGCCGCTCTTTACACCACCTAAAGCGTAGCCTCACGCTGACGACAGAAATGTTTGACTTATGAGGGGCTACTCGAACATTGCACTCCATTTTTAGCCCCCTATTGTACTGTTTATTTGCGCTGCTGGTACACTTTGGAACTCACGTGTGCTCCCTTCCGGTGATTTCATGCGAATTTTTATATCTGTTCTCCACTATGCTCGACAGTTCCTGTCCGTCAGCATATGAGCTCTACCTGATCTGGCTTTAGCTGTGGTTGTTCCTTTGCGTTTCCATTTCACAGTTACAGCCCAATGAGACGACTTTGGCATCGTTAGAAGGGTTTAATGTCCCTAATGGAGTTGTTACTCAGATGACATCCAATGTCGGTCGAAGTCACTGATGTCTTCTGACCGACTCATTCTGCTGTTATTGTTCTCTGCTAACAAAACAACGGTCCGAGCCTCCTTTTATAGTGGCGAGTCCGCCTATCGTGATATCCAGTGGTCACCTCCGCATTACATGGGGATTCTGGATACTTTTGATGAGACAGTGAAAAATTGTGAAAAAAGGTACCTTTTACCACGTGCTACTTTACATCGTTGAGGTGTCATTCCACTTCTCCTTAAGTACAGTAACCTTTTTTTATTACACATTCTTCTTCCTCAATATTCTCACTATGAATTCATATATCAAGAAATGTATTTACTATAATCTAATCTTTAGGCAAGTTAACATTCAGTGAATGGGACCTTTTTGAGTGTTGACATAGTCATGGGTGTAGCTGAATTCGAGTTTTTAAATAACAGTCCCAGGTCTCAGTCGTCCTTTCAAATATTTATTGGCAGATCCAGATTTGAGCTAGCAGCTAGCCATTCTCAATGCACTGTCCTTTTTTTTTTGTCAATGCATGTAATGCCTGTTGGGCTGGCTTTGTACACAGTTCATGGAATTCCAACAGGTATTACATGCATTGATCAAAAAAAATGATAGTGCATTGAGAATGGCTAGTTGCTAGCCGAAATCTAGATGTGTCAATAAATATTCCACAGGACGACTGATAGCTGAAATCTATTATTTACACATAAAAAAATAACACTTGCTATGTGCAACAGCCTCTGAATGGAAGGTAACCTGATGAATTCGAGTTGTATCTGTGCTGGCGTAAGCTGCCGCCAGCACACCAATCAGCAAAGATGCAGCAAGAAGACTGATCGTAAGCGCTGGATCAAGCGCGCCTATCAGGACATAGGCCAAAGACAGACTCGCAAGCAACAAGCCGCCAACGCCCTCTCGACCACAAGTATTTAGATAGCCGCCGCTGACCGGAGGGCTCAGACTCAGGCACTAGGGCATTCACTCAGTCACTGACGCACCAACTCACACTCCAGATTGAAGTCTGGGATTCATCGGAAGGCGGGACTTGTACTTCACCAGCAATGACCTTGTACCATATGGATTCTGTTAAAGATAAGTAGCTTCTTGTTTGTGTAAATAAAGAACACTGTTAATAGACATGCGTGCAGTTGTGTTGTGGAAAGAGGATACCGGCCACCAAACAACATCCCCTCCCTTGATTCCTATTGTACAAGACTCTACAGTATTGGCGGCATTTCAGAACCACATGTTAATCAAACCAAGCGAGTACATCAGCGTTAGACGATGGGGATCCGACTGTGTGCTGACGTCATAGACTTGAACGCTGGGTACAAGTCGTGCGCGACGTCATGGCGCCGCTTGGCTGCTGCCGCGTTTACCTGTGTGAGGACGCCAGCTCGTTAAGCTCTTCGCTATCCGCGATTCGCGCGCAGCGTGGCTTCGTTAGCAGCAGACCTGTTCCCTGATTACAGACCTAGCTTTGTCGCGTTACGTGTCGGCTGGTGTTTGTTACTCTCGATGACAGTGGAACCAGTACGTCAGTTCTGGTACTGTCACAACACGATAGCTTCTAGCGGCGGATTCGTTTTGCTTTTTTCTAATCCAGCTCAGCGTCGCTTTCATTTACCCCCCTTTGTTAACTTCAATTACGTAATCTGAACAGCAACGAACCTACACAGAAAGTTTACCAACTGTTCTAACGGACGTCCTTGATTGATCCTTGAATTTAAGTCGAGAGAGAGAGAGAGAGAGAGAGAGAGAGAGAGAGAGAGAGAGAGAGAGAGAGAGAGAAAACGTATATGACCTGGGATGCTATGATGAGAAGAAAAATATTTTGCACCGGTAATGTCACCACAGTTCTCTATGGCAACGTTGCATTCACCGTACGACGGGACAAATCTTAATCTTCCCTCTTTCCTTCATGGCAAAACCTTCAACTACTTGTCAATATGAGTGCCTAACTGATATGACTGTTGTGACAATATTCCATGACTTTTGCATACTTTTGAGCCATGAACAAACGGTAGTGCTATCTGACATATATTACTGAAATAGTAGGTAATAATCATGTTTTATAACGCAAAGAAATATGTGAAGGTGCTTCTAAGACGTGTTAAGGTTATAAATCCAATAATTCTAACACAACTTACACGTGTAGGTGCGTCCTCACTCATAAAGAAGGCGCGTGACATGCAAAAATGAACTGCATCTTGCATTGTCCATCACCTGACAGTAAAAAGCACGAATTACAAAAGAAGGAACTCTTAACGTATTCAGGACTACGGCACTCTCAATGTTCTCTGAAACTTCGATGCAAAGAAAGAAATATATTCCACCTGCCTAAAGCAGTTTCCCTTTCTATTAATTCCGCGAAAGGCACATTGTTTTCAAGAGACAAAGTACACATAAACTGAGCATATAAACTGAAGAGCCTGCATAATATCGTGCAGGGTCCCCACGAGCCCGCAGAAGAGTCGCAACAGACTTGGTATGGGCTCGCCTAACGTCTGAAATAGTGCTGAAGGGCACTGACACCATGAATCCAACAGCGCTGTCCATAAAGCCGTAAGAGTAGGAGGGGGTGGAGATCTCGTCTGAACACGCTTAGCAAGGTACCTCAGATATGCTCAATAATGTTCATGTTTGTGAAGTTTGGTGGCCAGCGAAAGTGTTTAAATTCAGAAGAGTGTTCATAGAGCTATTCTGTAGCAACTCTGGACGTTTGGGATGTCGCAATGTCCTGCTGAAATTGCCTAAGTCCATCGGAATGCACAATGGACATGAATGAATGCTGGAGATCACACAGGATGCTTAAGTACGTGACACCTGTCAGATTCCTATCTGGACGTATCAGAGGTCCCACGTCACTCCAACTGTAGACGCCCCAGACCATTACAGAGCCTCCACCAGCTTGAACAGTCCCCTACTGACAGGATCGATGAATTCATGAAGTTTTCACCATACTGTACATGTCCATTCACTCGATACAATTTGAAACGAGACTCGTCCGACCAGGCAACATGTTTCCAATCATCAACAGCCCAATGTCGGTGTTGAAGGGCCCGGGAAAGACGTAAAGCTGTGTGTCGTACAGTCATCAAGGGTACAAGAGTGGGCCTTCGGCTCCGGAAGCCCATATCGATGATGTTCCGTTGAATGGCTCGCACGCTGACACTTGCTGATGGCTCAGAACTGAAATCTGCAGCAGTTTGCAGAGGGGTTGCACTTCTGCCACGTTGAACGATTGTCTTCAGTTATCGTTGGCCCCGTTCTTGCAGGATATTTTTCCGGCCGCAGCGATGTCGGAGATCTGTTGTTTTACCGGATTCCTGATATTCACGATACACTCGTGAAATGGTCGTACGGGATAATCCCCATCTCTTCGTTACCTCGGAAATACTGTGTCCCATCGCTCGTGCGCCGACTAAAACACCACTTACAAAATCATTTAAATCTTAATAACCTGCCATTCCGATCTAACAACTACGCCAGACACTTTTTGTCTCATATAGGCGTTGCCGGCTGCAGCGCCATATTCTCCCTGTTTACGTATCTCTGTATTTCCATACGCATCCCTACACCAGTTTCTTTGACTCTTCATTGTATGTTTACAAACATTTAGAGGAGGAGAGATAATAAAGTACTGTATTGAAAGTAATTCACGTTATTAGTCAAGAAGTAAGAATGTACGTTCAGTGTAGAAGAGATACATATGTCGTCCATCGAACCACGAGGAAGTCTACAGACTATCAAAAACATGTAAGATCCCCACACATTTTCACATACTCGTAATTCGCACACTATCCAGCCACATTAATATGACCGTCCATCAGAAGCGTGAATGACAACCGCTTGCACCGCGTACCGCTGCGAGACGCTCAGGAAAAGAGTGAATGAGGTTCTGGAAGGGATGCAGAACCATGCCGAATCTAGAGCCGTGTCGAGCTGGGCTAGGTTTCTCGGTTGAGAACCCATGGCGCGTACAGGCCAGTTGAGGTGGTCCCACAGATTCTCAACTTTAAATCCAAGCCCATTGTGCCGAGGACATACAAATTGCATGTGTGGGTGGACATGGTCCCCAAGGTTAGATGCATACTTCTGTAGATCTATTGCGTCTTCCAGAATCACATCACTCAGCGAA
Organism: Schistocerca gregaria; assembly: GCF_023897955.1. NCBI lineage: Eukaryota > Metazoa > Arthropoda > Insecta > Orthoptera > Acrididae > Schistocerca > Schistocerca gregaria. Next base: position 780,293,667 of record NC_064921.1, on the reverse strand, counting down.
TGTCAGAAAGACATTTCCCAGATCTTATCGCTTCCTCCTCCCACTTGTAATCTTTAGGTACTGCTCCCAATGTGCCGAGAACCGCTGGGACGACCTCCACTGGTTTCCACCAAAGCCACTGTAGTTCGATTTGCAAGTCCTCGTAGCCGACAACTTTTTCCAAACTGTTTCTGGGCGATACTGCTACCTCTTTGAGTGGATAAGTCAGTGATCAGCGCTTTCTTTGTCTTCACAAATGTCATTTTTGGTGTGTTGTGTTTCCAGTGTTTGGTCTTTCTGAAGTCGCAAGTCGTACAGTAATTTGGATTGTTCTTTCGTTTCGTTTCTGACAACTTCTTCTGGCTTGTGGTCCCGCCAGCTTCTTTCCGCTGACAGAAGATTAATCTTGGCCTAAGTTCCAGATACAGTGTGTCAGTCAGCACGTTTTTCAATATTTCGCGAAGGCTTTTGACGCCTTACCTCAAAAGCAGCTTGTAATCAAATTGCATGATTATGGAAAATCATCTCAGATATGCAACTGGATTCGTGATTTTCTTTTAGAGAGGTCACAAGTCGTAGTAACTGACTGAAAGTCACAGAGAAAAACAGAATTGACTTCTGGTGTTCCCCAAGGTAGTGTTGAAGGCCCTGGGTTGTTCCGTATCTATATAAACGTTACAGGAGACAGTCTGTACAGACGTCTTAGGTTGTTTATAGATAAAACTGTCGTTTATCGTCTAGTAAAGTCATCAGAAGATCAAAACAAATTGCAAAACGATTTAGAAAAGACATCTGTATGGTACGAAAATTGGCAATTGACTGTAAATAATGAAAAGTATGAGGTATCCCTATGAGTGCTGAAAGGAATGCGTTAGACTTCATTTACACGATAAATCATTCAAAACTAAAGGCCGTAAATTCAACTAAATAACTAGGAATTACAGTTACATACAACTTAAACGGAAAGAACACACAGAACATGTTGTGCGGAAGGCGAACCAAAGACTGCTTTTTATCGGCAGTACACTTTGAAGGTGCAACAGATCTACTAAAGAGACTGCCTACACTACGCTTGTCTGTCCTCTTTCGGAGTACTGCTGCGCTGTCTAGGATCCTTACCAGATATAATTAACGGAGTACATCGAGAAAGTTCAAAGACAGACAGCACGTTTTGTACTAGCGAGAAATAGGAGAGATGTTCTCATGAAAATTCAGTCACCAATTTTGTTCTCCGAATTCGATAATATTTCGTTAACGCCGACCTACATAGGGAGAAATGATCACTATAATAAAATAAGGGAAAACAGAGCTCGCACGGAAAGATATAGTTCATTTTTCCCGTGCGCTGTTCGAGAGTGGAGTAATGGAGAATTGTTACGAAGGTGGTTCGCTGAGTCCTCTGCCAGACGCTTTAAATGTGATTTGCAGAGTAAACGTCTGTGTGTGTGCGTGTGCGCGCGCGTGTGTGTGTTTGTGTCCTGCTGCTTTAGGGAATTTTGTAACGCTTACTGTCTGCATACGTATGCGGACGTGAAAACAGACGAGCGGGTTAGGGAGTCCAGAGGGCTTCTGTGTGGTGTGGGTGGGACGTGCCGGGCCGACATAACGAGCAGGGAGCCGCACTGCGGACCTCTGGTAGGGGGGAAGGGTGGACAGCGGGCGGGGGGAGGGGGTGAGTTGGCAGCGACGCGGTGTGCGGCTGAACACGACGCCCGTTCAGCGCTCAGCAGCATTGCAGCTAGCTGCGGCGCTCTGCTCCGTGCAGACGCCGTTCAACGGGTGTATGTGTTCGCCAACCGTACACGACAGCCATCGGAAAAGTCGTAACCAGACGGCGCCGTGCAGTAGACACTGGCTTGAGACGATACAGGATCTCTAGACTGAATCTCTCACTCTGGACAGAGAGCGTGCTAACTGGAAAATTCTTGGCGGATGAAAGAAGGTTGTAGCGTCCGTCTTAAGACGACAATGTTCACGAGATCGAGCGGTCAGGACTTGTAAGTGGGCATCCATGGCTGCCGTTATGTAATAGAACTAGAAATTAGCACGGTGTACAACGGGTGCTCCTAGGGTCAGTAGTTGCCAGGTTCAGGCCAGTTCAGGAGGTCGAACAACTAAATAAGTGGGCAACGGATGGGGAGGCGGTTCATGTTAATTGAGCAGTTGCAGCTGACTTTTTAGGGAACATTTTGAGCAACAGGCATTAAGTAGTTCTCCTTTAAAGCCTTCTTCTTGGCTACCGTTCCTAGACGTGTTGGTATACAAAAGGTCTGATAACACTCCCGGTCACAGACTATATAGAAAGCCGGCCAACACAAATAGGTATTTAGATGCCTTTCCGCATCACCACTTATCCCAGAAGCAAGCATTGCTCAACACTCTGTCTTCACGTGCCTTCTGTCTCAGCAATGAGGACAACCTGGAATCGGAGTTTTTTTTTTTTTATTTTTTTTAAGGAGGCAAATAGCTATGATAGTTGTTCAATCGAAAGGGTTTTTAGGCGAAATATTAATCACGCTAATAAGAATAACGAGGAACTGCCTCTTCACTCCGTTAGGTTTCTGGGGTCACTGACCGCATCAGCAGAATTCTAAAGAAGAATGGTATCCACAAATCTTTCTTTATTCAAAAAAGAATTTAAAAAATTTCGACGAAAAACGGATGCACCTGATTGCCTTCACAATGCAGGCGTCTATCAAGTGGTATGTGGCTGCGGCAAAGACTATATAGACGAAGCGGGAAGAACTGTTAAAGAACGCATTAAGGACACAAAGGACACTCGCTGCCAAAACAAACTGTAAAATCGGCAGTAGCGGAACATCATGAGAACTGTGGTTCTGACATCGATTTTAATAAAGTACGTGTGCTGGCTAAGAAAACCAACATTTATGTAAGAAAGGTCCGAGATGTGGTTGAAATTTCCAAGAATGCATGTAATTTCAATAGAGAGGACGGTAATATCCTCGCGGCATCGTGGCTCCCCGCCATCAAGGAACTGAATATGCTGCGAGCGATACAAATAACGAGCTGCAAGTCACCTCGGTGAACAATAATATTTTGGTCTGTCCGTTTCGCATCTAGCCAATGATGACCAACCAACAGCAGTAGGAGGAATTTCAACCAATAACCCTTCTCCGGCGTAAGTGTGGAAGAGTGCCTTTCTGTCCAATGACGATGGGCCACCAATAGTATCCATATGAGTTTAGCCAATAACGCCTCTTTTTCTTCATCAGAACGGGAATATTAGCCTATAACGATGCGAATTTTGACCATACTTGCACTTCTCCGGCACAAACATGGGAAAACTCCCCTTTATAAGAGAACGCGACACTGGTCTCTGACATTGTTCTAGCAATAGTGGACACCGAAATATCTTGAAGAAGATCCCAGCCGAGGGGTCGAAACGTCTAATATTTTAGAAGGAAATATGACGCTGCCTAACAACCCAGAAGATTTTAACTTTAGTGCAACGGCCACGAAAGCCTGCAGACTTACGTAAGATTACAAGGGACGGCATTCTGCCTGTGCTGTCCTGACCCGCCTCAACAAAGAGCGTGCTCGACTGTTGTCCTGGCCAGCATGTGACCCAAACGTCCGCCCACTGGACACATATGATCTTCAGCTGTCGAGAGACTGTTGCTATATAACTCACTAGCCACTACCATTGATGAATTATGGCACACATTTTAAACAGCACGGAATGTCTTCCAGTATCGTGTCTGCAGTCTCTGTTCAATTCCTCTGTCAGCCCTTTTAGAACCGATTTTCCTGGTAGAGGTGGCAGCTCTGTGTACTGAATGTAACAATCTGTATACACCAAATCAACCACAAATTTAATCACACGTTCCTCCTATTGAATTGCATACACACAATCTGTAAAATTTCGTTGTCGTCTGTCGTTCTTGGTGTTACGATTTTATTAGCAAGGAGAATACAGCCAAAAGAAATCTACCATTCAGCATATAAATACATATATTTTACAGTGAAATTCAGGGGTATTATAGTACTTCCTACAACGAAAAATGAACCTGTAGTTGTACTCGTAGTATTATGGCAGATCAGATCATTGACCCGTCAAGCAATAACTGAATAATGACGAAAGATAATGTAAGTATATGGCCAACGTATATACATCAGTGAACTTAAAAAGACTAAAGAGTGATGACCAGTTACGAAATCCTTATGATAGAGGCTACATGCACACTTACGAACAACAGGTATCGTGCAAGTAATCCGTTGACAATCACATGTTGTGGAGGATAATAACAACACTGCTGGAACAAGTTCTTTTTGTGACAGTTAGTCAGACATATTTTGCTGTTCATTTCTAAAAACTTATCAGTGTATCGCCTTTTTCCATTTGTTATGTACGTACTTGGATCATTACTTACCATATTTCAAGGACACATGTAATCTTTTTGATAACTTTCAGTGAGACATTGCTCTGGCTCGACTTGTTAATTGGTTACCTGTCCCATAGAACATTTGCTCTATTTTCATCATGATGTAGAGCTAGGCACTTTACAGGCTAGGCATGCAAGGAGTAATCAGAAGGCAACAGAAATTTGTAATTTTACTTGTCTTTATCCGAGTTACGCAGTTTTCTTTGTTATTCTGGTGACGCTGACCAAATCTAACAATACCAAATGATAAATCAAAGGGTACCAGTTGGTCTCAGTTTCATACGGCCATTATAAAAAAGGAAATCTACACGCTACACTGAGTTACTGAGAATAAAATGAGAATACCATGTAAAGTAAACCATTCATTGCTCAAGTCAACTAAAAGCATAATATAGTCTGAGCCGTTCATGGTTTGCCGTCCCTGTTTTAACGTATTTCCTTTTCACCACAATGATTTAATTTACTTGCATTACTGAGTTGCTGTTTTGCCTGGCCGTCATCGGCGCTAGCAGCGCTTATCGATGTATCCCCTCTGATAGGATCTTTGCTCCGCTGCTATTACTTCCCGGTTGTCATCTGTCGTGGAGTCGGTCGGAATCTGCGAGGAGGAGAGTTCACGGTGGCAGTTCGGGTCGTGAGTTGGGCGCTGTCACTCAGTTGCAACGCGTCTGGAGCGCGGCCCGGACCAGCCAGTCGCCGGCTTGCAGCAGCAGTGAGAGCTGCGTGGACATCGACCAACCGACCGTTGCCGCCACGCATCTCTTAAGCCGGGCCTGACTTCCGGTGGATTGTTGGTCGGTCGGTCGGTCCGAGGACATCTCCGTGCGGGGTATTCAACTTGACCCGCTGGCGGTCTCTGCACAGTGTCGGAGTCTGTCTGGAGCTGTCCGATCGGTACGGGCATCGTCGCTCGCCGACCCAGGACGTGAAGGTTGAGTTGTTTTGAACATTACGTTGTTGGTTCCGGCGTTAATGTTGTGGAGTTTTTCCTGTAAGCAACAACGAGTGAAGTGTTCGAGACAGCCGCCGTCAGGTGGAATCGATCAAATTAATTTACCCATAGTCAAGTGCACCACCGGAATTTTCTGCCTTGTGGCTATTAGTGTTCTGATTACCTGTCCTGGCTGCTAACGTAAATTCAGGCAGTGCTCATTTTGGGTGAAGTTAACCGTATTATCTTGTTTCGTAGTTAAGTGAATCATTGGAATTTTCTGCCTTGTGGCCGTTAGCGTTCTGGTTACCTGCCCTGGCCGCTAACCAAGTTTTTAGGCAGTGTCTTTTCCTCGACTGTTGTTGCTGCCCAACGTGGTGTGTAGTTTTGGTAGCTCAGTTCACATACGCGTTTGTCTGGGGATAGTGATACTTGTAATTTTTTTGGGGCCTTGAGTTCTCGTACACTCCGTCGTGCCAAGCAAGCGGTTGGCCGGTCGGTCCGTGACTGTCCCTTGGTTGGGTTCGCACAAATTAAGTGTAGTTGGACTCAACACCTGCCTCGCGTAAGTGAACGAGGGCAGACCGACCCACTGGAGACTCCTGTGTGCCATTCTCTTAATTATCCTTCTGGCAGTCTTGTTGTTGTTCTTGTGGTCCTCAGTCCTGAGAGTGGTTTGTTGCAGCTCGCCATGCAGTCTTAATGTTGTTGTAATCTGACAGTATTTTATATTTTTAATTTGGCAAGGTTAGTTGTGGGCCTTTTGCCCAGGAAACATGTTCTCAGAGTTTTCTATATAAGTCCAAACATTATCGCCTTCTGCTCTTGAAAGGTTATTGTAATTGCCTCTGAAAGATTTTACAAGTTATTCTGGGCCTTCCGCCGTTGTTGCAAAAAGGATATTTTTAAACTTAATGTATTGTTTTACCAATTATTGCAATATATATTTCCTTAATTTGCAGATTTTAACTTTGCCGCCTTCAGCCATCTTATTGCGTTTGTTTATCTCTGTCCACCTTGTGGGCCATCAGCCCTGTTAGCATCTTAAAACACTGTGGTCTTCTGCCCTCAGTAATCATCATAGTATATTGGGAGTTTTGAAGATTTAATCCGGCGACCTTCAGCCACTCCGCATGCTGATCTCATATATGTATACATCTTATTCGTAAATTTAACTGTGTGTCATGTCTTTTCAAAACTGAACTTATTCTAAAGCATCCGTTTGGAGGCCTTCAGCCCTGAAGCAAATTTAACTCTTTCAAAAGGTTATTTGTAAACTAAATGATAGTAAATTACAATTGTGAAATTCAACTCCCTTGGTCGTTTCCACAATCCTAATTACCTGTTAGCCCTGCGTGAATTAGCGGGCGTTTATTGTCTTCAAAACTTTATTATATGCATTGCGCCTAATATAAATATTTTCCCAACAGTCTTTGAAAAATGTAAGTGATAACTGCAATAGCCCTGGCGCAATTGTAATTCACTCAGTCCAGAATGAAAACAATGGAACGTGTCTGTCACGAAGTTCAGTTTCGAGTTACTTTTTGTAAACAACCGACAGTCAAATCCAAATGGTTCAAATGGCTCTGAGCACTATGGGACTTAACATCTGAGGTCATCAGTACCCTAGAACGTAGAACTACTTAAACCGAACTAACCTAAGGACATCACACAGATCTATGCTCGAGGCAGGATTCGAACCTGCAACCCTAGCAACCCTAGCAGTCGCGCGGTTGCAGACTGAAGCGCCTAGAATCGCTCGGCCACTGCGGCCGGCAACCGACAGTCGTGGCCGCCATGTCTCTTATACCATTTTTCTCCACCATCGCTTCCACATTAGTGTTATTGATACGGTGTGTCCCGGAGCGCGAAACTGGATGGTGATCCGATTAAATGAAACAATGTTTATTTTTCAAAATTATTAATAAAAATATTTTTTCCGCAGCTGGCGTATTTCTACCATCACTTGGCAACCATTTGATATACGTTAACTTCGGCTACATATGAAATTATCCTGTCCAGTCACATTAATATGACCTGTCAAAAGCCCGTGTAACCCCATTTTGCAGCGCGGACCGCAGCGAGAAGTGCAGGAAGAGTGTCAGTTAGGTTCTGGAAGCTACCGACAGGGTTGAGGAGCCATGAAGACTCCAGCGCCGAGGCCAGCTGGGCTAAGTTTCTCGGTTGTAGATTCCAGGCGAGAAGAGCCTGATCAAGGTGGTCCCACAAATTCTCGATTGGGTTTAAATCAGGTGGTGTTGGTAGCCAGGGCAGTACGGTAATCTCATCCTGGTCCTCTTCGAACCACGTACGTACACTGTGAGCTGTGCAACACGTTGCACTGTCCTGCTGGTAGATACCATAGTGAAGAGGAAAAAACAAACTGCATGTAGGGGTAGACGTGGTCCCCAAGGATAGATGCATACTTTTGTCAATCCATTCAACCTTCCAGAATGACGAAATCACCGAGTGAATACCACGCAAACGTTCTCCAGACCAAACCGCTGCCTGCATGGACCACTCCGACGATTGTTGCAGGGCCGTTCACGCCAACAGCCATCTGTCCAACGAAATATAAAATGTGATTCATTTGAAAAGGCCAACTATCGCCTCTCAGTGGACGTCCAGTTGCGGATTGGCGTCCACATTCCAAGGTTAGTCGCCAATGAATAGCATTAAATAGCATGGCCTTATGACCCAAAGACCTGCAGCAGAAGCTCATCCACACTGTTACACCCATCCCCACCTAGACAAAGGTGAAGTGAGGTAAACTTCCTCATTCGATAGAACAGGCTAACAAGTTGGATAACGGTTAACGATTGTAAAGCGAGCCATTAGGTGCAAGAAACTGCAAGGATGCAGTAGAACTGTAGCATGTGTCGGCGGAGATAAGCACCATCTCTTCTTTTGTGTCACGACACTCAAATACTAACCATTTTAGCCGAGTATATTAGTTTAATTATGCAATCTTATCACGCCCTCATACACTAATAAAAAGTCAAAACGTTCTTTATGCATTTACGTAATAATAATCACAATCTAGTGGGTCGTAATAGTATTACATTGTAAAATATTTCATTACAGAATTATGTCATTCTCAGTCAACGCCGATGGATAATGTAATAAATAAATCGGTATCACGTCACACTCTTTCTTAAGTTCCTACTCATTAAAATAATTGACCACTTACAAATTCAACGTTTAAGCATCTTACTCCATATGATACAAATACCTGTATAACAAATACCTTGCCTCACCATGTCAGCTCACTCAGTGTGTGCCAGTATAACTAGCTTTCCAACAGTGACCAGTTTCATTAAGGTGATATTAAAAATTTATAAACATTTTGATTTACTCTTTGCGAACTGTTTGATTACTAGGAGCGCTAGACATTCACTAGACTTAATGTAAATATATGTTGTTCACTTTACAGTACAGAAAATTTATCTCACAGATAATAATCTTCCACAATAGATATTATCAACTTTCGTTTCCTTACGTAAAAAGAATAACATGCGAAATTGTTAAGATCATAGACTCATTAGTGTTGTGAGACGTTCCTCGAAAAAACTTCTGAAAGCCATTTATCAAATGTCATGTAAAAAATGTTTGAAAATCATTGGTTTAGGTTTAAGAGAAGCGATAGTTGTATTACCGTTTCTAGCACAGAGCTACTACGATCGGGATAAAAAGATACGGCTTTCTTTGTGGATTATTAAAAAGCCTTCGATAGTGGGGAAAATCAGAAACTTACGGAAATTCTGAAAGGAATTGATATAAATCAGAAAGACATTCTCTGCAGAGAGATTTATATTGGAATCATAATGAGGCCACCGACTTGTTGATATCTATAGAGGGGTCCGACAAGGATGTGATCTGTCACCCCTGCTATTAAATCTGTGCTCAGTATATTTCAGGAATGACTTGATGATGTAGATCAAGCCATAAAGCTTCTTCATCAACAATATTCGCAACGCTAACAATACAATACTGATTGCTGACAATTTAGATTATTTTCAATAACTCAATAACATAACAGGAGATTACAGGCGTAACCTAGGCATGAATATCAACACAAAAACGAATTTTATGGTCGTTAAACGACAGTTTGACTTCTTTAAAAATGCAGATCTACGATTGAATGCCTCCTTGATACAAAGAGTAGACAACTTCAGGTAACCTCGGAACGTGTCTCTGTGAAGTTTGGAGATCAGATCATTGGGATGAAATGTCACAGACAGAATGCTCATAACGCTTTTATAAAACTGAAGAAAATTCTCCTAAGTATAGATTTAGATGCTATTAAGATGCTACATATGGCCTGCATTTCTATATGATTCTGAAGGGTGGATATTAAATAAGCCAATACCAAAGATGACCGAGGACTTTGGAATGTGAATCTGACGCAGAATGCTAAAGATGCCAGGGAAAACAAGAGTAATTAACACTGAAGTACTGTGAAGAATACACAAACACCGTGAACAGTGTTTAGAAGGAGCAAAACTGCACGCTTGGGACATAGCCTACAGAACACCGCGTTTTTAAATACTTCTACAGTTGGTAACAGAAGGGAAGGCTGAAGGTAAAAGAAGAAAATAGCGAAGAAGAATGACATCGTTGCATAACAGAGGCAGTATTACAAAGTGCACTTCATCTGTGGTTCTTGGTCACCATTATCCATTAATGGACAGGCGGAAACAGAATAGTACCAGGCCATTCTGGATAAGAACATATTTAGCAGCTGCCTTCATGCACTTGCTCTTGCTAGCGGCTGCTCTTGGTACGCTGGGCAGCTCACCGCCTGCAGCGTAGGCCTCCGCGCGGCACACACACATGTTCCCCGCTCTCTCCCGGCCGGCGCGGCGCGGCTGAATATTGCATCGGACACGGCACGGCGTTTCTGTCCGCTGTCGTGTTGGACAAAGCGGCCGTCCGCAGACCACTGGCTGCTTGTCGCCATTCAGTCTGGCCGCCCACACAAGAGAGGCTTAAACTACAGTTGCAGAGATCGTAGCAGAATGAATGTATCTATGTAAGTGATCTGTTCAATGCTGCAAACGCCTCAAAATACAGGACGTCTCACGTATGACTGGAATTTTACGAGCGACGTTGCGTCGGATCCAATACCACCGAGAGGAAACTACATCTTCGATGACGCTCCGGCCATAGTTGGGACTGTAGCATATGGTGTATTTGTTTTACTAGAGAAGGAAGAGTGAATTGGGGGCAACCTTAAATAGTAGACCCAGAAAATCTGTTTGTTTGTTTTTGGTGGAATTCACAGTCACAAGCACATCAGGCACAAAATATAACAATCTTAGGCGACATCAGGCTAATATTGTGTAACACCGCATCCGGCTTGAATAGTGGAAGTTCGGCGAGGAACAGGCTAGGCTCCCCAAGTCCTTACAGGTAGACTTTTTGTTGTTCTTGTTGTGGTCTTCAGTTCGAAGAGCAGTTCTCTTTGATAGTCTATCTTGTGCAAGCCTCTTCTTCTCCTAATAAACTGGTCAACCTTTACCACCACACTTCCCTCCAATACTAAATTGGCGATCTCTTGATGTCTCATAATTTGTCGTGTCTACCGATCCCTTCTTTTTTTCAAGATATGTCACAAATATCTTGTCTCCCCAATTCTGTTCAGTATCTCCTCATTGGTTACGCGATTTACCCTTCCAATTTTCAGCATTGTTCTGTTAACACTACATATAAAGCTTTGTTCTCTGTCTAAACTGTTTACGCCTATGTTTTATTGGTATACATGACTACACTCTAGACAAATACCTTCAGAAAGACTTCCTAACACTTAAATCTATATTCTCTGTTAGCAAATTTCTATTCTTCAGAAATTTCTCATTTCCATACATGGCTACACTCCACGCAAATAACTTCAGGAAAGACTTTTAACATTTACGTCTATATCCCATTTTAACAAATTTCTCTTCTTCAGAAACGCTTTTCTTGCCATTGCCATTATCCTCTCTCCTTCGGCCATACCGTTATTATGCTGCCAAAATGCCAAACCCTATCTGCTGGTTTTAACTTCTCGTTTCCTAACACTACTCCCTTATCATCAGCTGATATAATTCGAATAAATTCCATTATCCTTGTTTTGCTTTTGTTGATGGTCACCATATATCCTCCTTTCAAGAGGTGTCTATTCGGTTTAGTTGCTCTTCCAAGACCTCCGCTGCGTCTGACAGAATTACAGTGTTACCGGCAAACTTAAAAGTTTTTGTTACTTCTTCCTCAACTTTAATTCCTACTCAAAATTTACCTTAATTGCTCGCTCATTGTACGGCCTCAATAACGTCAAGGGCAGTCTACAATCCTATCTCACTCCTCCCACAACCTTTGCTTCCTTTTCATGTCGCTTGACTATTATAAATGCCGGATGATTTCTGTACAAGTTGTAAATAGCCTTTCGCTCCCTGTGTTTTACCCATGCTTCATTTAAAATTTCAAAGAGAATATTTCAGCCAGCACTATCAAAAGCTTTATCTAAGTCTACAAATGGTTTAAACGTAGTTTTGCCTTTCCTTAACTTATCTTCTAAGGTAAGCCGAAGGGGCAGCATTGCCTCGCGTACTCCTATATTTCTTCAGAATACTTCTATAAAGAATTCGTGTTAATATTTTACAACCATCACTTATTAAACTGATAGGTCCGTAATGTTCACACCTGTTAGCAACTGCTTTCTTTGAAATCAGAATTATTACATTCTTCTTGAAGTCTGGGGGTATTTTATCTTTCTCGGACATCTTCAGATGAAACAGATTTATCATGGCTCGCTCTCCCAAGGCTGTCAGTAGTTCTGATGGTGTGTCGTCTAAACCAGGGGCCTTGTTTCGACGTAGGTCTTTCAGCGCTCTGTAAAGTTCTTCTCGCAGGATCATATGTCCCATCTCTTCATGTACGTCCTGTTCCCTTTCTATAATACTGCCTCCAGTTTTATCTCCTTTGTCAGATCCTCAATATATTCCTTCCAACTTGTCATATCCTCTATATATTCCTTCCACCTTTCAGCTTTTCCTTCTATGTTAAGTACTGGTTTGAGCTCTTGGTATTTATACAGCTGCTTCTCTTTCCTTCAAAGCCCTCTCTAATTTCCCCGTAGGTAGTATGTATCTTTCCCTGGAGATATAATTTGTAGATCCTTACATTTGTTCTTTAGTCATTCCTTCATGAAGATTCTGCATTTTCTGTCCCTCTCATTTTTTAGACGTTTGTATTCCCCCTCGCCAGCTTTATTTTCTGCGTTTTTATATTTTCTCCTCTCTTTAATTAAATTTGATATCTGCTGTGATATCGAAGAATTTTTTTCTTTTTACCTGCTTGATCCTCTGTTACCTTCACTATTTTATCTCTGACAGCTACCCATTCGTCCTCATCCGTATTTCTTTCCCCTGTTCTAGTTAATCGTTACCTAACGATCTCTCTGAAACTTTCGAAAACCTATCGTTGTTTAAACTTACCCTGGCCTCATCTCTTTAATTTCCTACGTTCCACATATGCCCCCGGGAAAAGTTTTACAGTTAAAGTCTGATCCCGAAATCTTTGTCTTACCGTTGTATAATCAAACTGAAACTTACCTGTGTCTTTTTCATGATTGTTAAACCAAGTGTTAGCAAAGACTAAATTATGCTCTGCGCAGAACTCTATCAGGCGGCTTCCACTTTCATTCTTTTCTCAGAAGCCATATTCACCTACTATTTTTCCTTTTCTTTCTTTTCCTACTATCAAATTCCAGTCCCCCATCACTAATAAATTTTCTTCTCCCGTGACTATCTGAATAATTTATTTTATCTCATCATACATCTCTTCAATCTCTTCGTCATATGCATATAACCTTGTAATGCTGTGGTGGGTGTGGGACCCTGTCTGTCTTAGTAACGATAAAACATTCACTGCGCTGTTCTTAGTAGCTTATGCGCATTCCAATTTTCTTATTCGTTATTAAACCTAATTCCCACTATATCTGACTTCAACCTATCCATATAAATTTTTCAATTTTATAATCAGGACTACCGAAGAGGCTGCTGTCCCTCTTAAGAAATCACACCTTTGTCGGACCTCTCAACAGATACTTCTCCGACGTGGGCACCGCTACAGTACGGCTATCTGCATGGCTGAGGCATGCACCCGCTTCAGTAATCGAGAAGGGGCGGGAGGAGGGCGGCATAGAGCTATCAAATTGCGGGGATGATGGGATGTTCATTGCTAAGTTTCACGGGCTGACCTACATAGTCCCAGACACTTTGTATGAAATTAAGATCGGATGATTTAGAAGACCTGTTGAGATCAGATTCTTTTTTGAGTCACTGATGGGTTTGATTGGTTTGATGCTGTTCGCCACGAATTTCTCTCCTGTGCCAGCCTCTTCATCTCAAAGTAGCACTTGCAACCTACATCCTCAGTTATTTGCTGGACGCATTCCAACCTCTGTTTTCCTCTACAGTTTTTACTCTACAGCTCCCTCTAGTATAATAGAAGTTATTCCGGGATGTCTTAACGATGTCCTACCATCCTGTCCCTTCTCCTTCTCTGTATTTTCCACATATTCCTTTCGTCACCAATTCTCCCAGGAACGTCCTCATTCTTCAACTTATCATTCCACCTAATTTTCAATACACTTCTGCTACACAACATCTCATATGCTTCGGTTCTCTTCCGTTCCTACCGAGCAAGATGCTACAGTGGTTAGCACACTGGACTCGCATTCTGGAGGACCACGGTTCAAACCCGCGTCCGGCCACCCCTATTTTGGCTTTCCCTGATTTCCCTAAAATAGCTCCAGGAAAATGCAGGGTGGTTCCTTTGAAAGGGCAAGGCAGTTTTCCTTCCATGTCGTTGACACAGTCTGATATTGTGCTACGTGTCTAATTACCTCGATGTCGATGGGGTGCTAAGGGAATCTTCCTTCCCTTCGTTTCTCATCTGTTCTGGTTTTCCATAATATACGTTTTACTGTCCTACCACGCTGTGCTCCACACGTAAATTCTAGGAAATATCTTCCTCAAATTAAGCCCTATGTTTGACAGTAGTACGCTTGTGTTGACCGGAAATGCCATGTTTGCCAGTGCTAGTCTGCTTCTTATGTCCTTGCTCCGTCCATTATGAGCTATTTTGCTGCATAGGTAGCAGAATTCATTAACTTCATGTACTTTGTGATCACCAGTCCTGATGTTTTCTCGCTGTTCGCATCTCCGCTACTCTCATTACTTTTGTCTTTCTTCGATTTTCTCTCTCCATATGCTGCACTCATTTGACCATTTCATTCACCAGATCCTGAAATTCTTTTTTCTTTGACTGAGGATAGCTATGTCATCAGCTAATCTTATCATTGCTGTCCTTTCACCGAGAATTTTAATTCCACTCTCTGACATTTCTTTTATTTCTGTCACCACGTCTTAAATGTATAGATTGAAGAGCAGGGGCTTTTCAATACGAGCACTTCGTTATTCACCTCCCTTTTTTATTCTTCCTTCTTGGTTCCTGTACATATTATATATCAGCCATCTTTCCCCTTAGCTTACGGCTACTTCTCCCCAGAATTTCGAACATCTTCCACCTTTTGACTTTGTCAACGCTTTACCATATCGACAAATCCTATGAATAGGTACCGATTTTTTAAGTAGACAGAAGTGAATTACTAATTCCTGCCCACCACCTTTTACACTCTACAATACCCGAAATTCTTCTATGCAGTAGGAGTTGCCAAGCAGAAACTTTTCATATTTTTACATCACTGGATAGGTGATCAACGATTGTAGATGAAGCATTGTGAAACCGTTTTTGTGCTAAAGACAACCTTCATGTGGAGTAATGAATTTCATTTTTCCTTCTGGTATTGTAATTATGTATATCCTTGTTTTCTCGATGAATTGTTTACAACAAGCTTAGTTATGGAATAAATATACGGTGAAGCAGTGGACAGACTGCCTAACTCCTTAAGCGGATGTCTACAATATTATCGTCGGTTAGCAGCAAATATTATTCTTACAGCACGTTTTTCAGCAATGAAGACTTTTATCCTTGAAGACGAATTACACAGAACATAATTCCGTATGACATAATTGCTTGAAGATATGCAAAAGTAAAATATGTCAACGTACTGATTTGTCTCTCGCCAAGACTTTCAAGGATTTTGTGCATAAATGTAACTTAACTAAATTGCTTTAGGAGTTGTAAAATTTGTTTTTCCAGTTTAAGAACTTTGAATGTACCTCCCTATTGTTTCCTTACTATGTGTTACTCTTATCACTAAAATAGTACCCCTACATGTGTAGAACAGGTTATGTTGTGTCTTTTTAAAATTGAAGGTGAGACTATTTGCAGCAAAACCAGTCAATGACATTTCTAAGAACTCTCTATACCATTTCTCCCGTTTTTGTGTGTATACTTGGATCGATTACAATGCTAGTGTCATCTGCAAAAAGAATTAATCGTGCTTGCTGTGTATTAGAAGTAATATGAGGAACAATGGTGCTCCTAAGACTGAGCCTTGGGGAACTCCATATGTCGTTTGTCCCCAATCAGTATTACATCCCCCGACTTTGAAACTGATTTTCGTTGAAAAGGGCTTACACTCGTCTCCATGCCCTGCCGTTTAGGGTCTTTCTACCACCAATACTCTGACGACGTGTTACGTGACTGGCACATCCTTCCGTTCAGATACGTTGGGCAATCATAATTTATAATCCAGCAAATCGGGCCGCTTAATTCACGGTGTGGTCAAGGCAACGTCCAGACGTGATAGCTGCTTTCTGTGATGTATCCAGGTCGGCCCATCTTACAATGTCGGTTCCTTACAACCGACTGAGGCATATGCGGCACTTGTCCGTCGTGACTTACGCCAGCAGCGGAGGTTGATTATTTCCTGAATATTCGGCGCCCCCTGAGTTCAGAGACGAAAGGTCGGGATTCCAAAGTCGCAGCTGACCTTTACAAGAGCTGCCCCCTTAAGGCTGCCGGTCAATAGGAATGCACCACTGCGGCCTACTGCCGTCTACGTCGGCACTTCTAACGCCGCCGACCTAGCAGGTCATACCACGCGTTTTATTCGTATTGCTGCTGGCTCCGACATTTTCGTTCACTATGACACGTATGTTTGGAATTCTGAGGGAACAGGAACAATCTGCAGGGGAAGAACGGTTATATAAAATATGTACGAGAACCAAGAAGAAACCAGTAGACTGGAAGACCAAAGACGAATCGCTCGGATTAAAAGGAGGATAAGGCGTGGGTGCAGCCTTTCGCCCCTGCTATTGAATCTATACGTCGAAGTAGCAAAGGCGGAAATAAAAGAAAGGTTCAGTAGTGGAATTAAAACTCAAGGTGAAAGGATATCAGTGATACGCTTCGCTGATGACATTGCTATCCTGAGTGAAAGTGAAGACAGTGAAGCGATCTGTTGAATGAAATGAACAGTCTAATGAATACAGAATGCGGAATGAGAGTAAACCGAAAAAAGATGAAAGTAATGAGAAGTAACAGAAAATCGGTGGTGACGAAGTGAACAAAGTCAAAGAATTCTGCTACCCTGCAAGCAAAACAATGCATGACGGACGATAAAGGATACACATACAAAGCAGACTAGCACGGGGAAAAAGGGCATTCCTGGTACGGAAATGAATCACAGACTGTGACAAAACGGGAAAAGAAAAGAATCAAAGCATATGAGAGTGTTGAAAATTCTATAGACTGAAAATGTAAGAAATGAGGAGGTTCTCCGCAATATTGGCGAAGAAGCCAGCGTATGGAAAATATCCACAAGAAGAAGGAACAAGATGATAGGACATCTGTTATCTGAGAATAATCTCCATGGTACTAGAGGGAGCTGTAGAGGGTAAAAATTAAGACGAAGACAGAGATTGGAATACATCCAGCAAACAATTGAGGGTGTAGGCTGCAAGTGCTTATCTGAGATGTAGAGGTTGGCACAGGGGAGGAATTAGTTGCGGGTCTCATCGAACCAGTCATAAAACGGATGACTGGAAGAAAAGAAATAACTACATAGTGTGGAATCACTACTGTTCATAACAAGAGCGACATAGTGAACAAAACATGCAAAAGTCGTCCATCTTACATTACTTAAAAGACATTTTGTGCTACATGGAAGATTACAATGACCGAGCGATCGTACATTATGGCCGTGTATGGCGTAAGAACGAAGGAGCCTAGATACTGCATCAGAAATAACTATGCCTCAACACTATAAAAGCATAACAGATGTAGATGTGGATATCACATTATATTATGAACGCGTTATTATACATAGAGTCCAAAGGTCTTAAGCTTGTTTTTTCTCTACACCAATAATTTGCTCCAGTAGCGATTGATTTAGTAACTAAATATGTATGAACAAAAAGGAGGTGTTATGTTTTGAGTTGTGAAATTTAACAATCTCAAATAAATATACGAAAATGAGCAGTACGAAGTTGCGTAGAAATTCTGTCGCGAAACAAGTTCAGTAATGCACTATATGAACACAGGTAGCACTAAAACACACTAAAACACACGTTAAAAACGACATATGTAACATCACTAGCCGTTTAGTTAACACATATGTTTAAGACCTATTAGGATTTAAGACCTACGAGACAGCAGATCAGAGCAATCAATGGGCAGCTATAGAATAACCTTCAGATAAGTCAGAGAAATATTATTTAAGTAGAATGCAGATAACTCAGGCTAGCTCTATATGTATGTACGAATAAAATGTAAACAACATCGCCCACATTGTTTCAGCTGAAACAGCAGGTAGCAAAACTGAACTCCAATTCACCCTGAGTACAAAACAAGTTTCACCAAGCCAGTACAACCATGTTGATAAATTATCAACAGGGCTCAAGCCCTGTAAACAATTTTAGCAATGTTAGTTATCCAAATGGGAACCAGTACACTCTACAAATAAAATGAGGCTTAAGTCAAACTTAAGCACGTAGTATATCCTGAGGCACAATAGATAGCTTAGAATAACTGTTCATATAGTCTGCATACTAAGGTGCTCACCAAAGAAATGCAACAAGCGCCGATGACTACGAATAGGTAAACCACTTTGCCCGTGAATTCTGCAGACACCAAATGGCAGACCGAGATCCGAGGCCGTCTTCCAACAAGTTCGAGCAATATGCTTTCGGGAGTGTAAATTGGTAGAATCGAGAATGACACACAGCCGCTTAAAGTGATATTCAATTACTGGGGTCCGTGCCCCACACAACTGACAGCACTTGTCCTTGGACGAAGTGTATGAGTTGTTGTGTTACAAAAGGAAACTGAAAATTAAGTGGAGTGATAATAGAGTGGGAGGTTTCCTTGTATTATTGTAACTGTTAACTATTTGATTTTCCAAACCGTGAGTTAAATGCTGTTATGTTAAATGCTGTTAGTGGAAGTACACATATCACACGCAGTGTGTAACACTTATATCGATTAGAAGCAGGTTTATGCTATGTGACTGTGTATCTGCAGTTGTGGAGTGTGTGTTCTTCGTTAGTTAAGGTCATTGATTTGTGACAGGTAATTTAGAGTTTTGTAATGCATATATGAAAAGAGCAAAATGATTTGTGAAAATAATGAATTTTAAAATATGTGTATGTTTATAAGAACGACAACGTTTATTGGAAGCTGGTTCACGCTTAGGGTACTTGTATTGTAAGACGTAAAAGAAGTAGTGAACTCCCTCCGCAACGGAAGTGCCAAGGCGCGATGTTAAAGGTGGTTTTGGGTGTCAAACGGGGCGGCTCCTTGGTCTTAACGGTACGCAGTAACACGCCAGCCGTTTTACGGTACACTTCGACGGTGCCAAGACAGTCAGTTGGAAGCTGCTTTGCAAGGGATTTTAGCCTCGGATATGGAGCTGGCTATTGCTTAGTATTCTCGGCAAAAAGGAATGGCTCTAACATGTTGAAAATCCGACGAGAAAAACTTTTATAGAGCATTCGAACCTCAAGAGCCGTGAGTACAGTTAGCCGCTGTGTCGCTTCCCACCAAAACTTCGCCACTGCTTCACTAACTCCATACATCCAGATATGTATATGGGAATGGACCAATTAATTTGTGTGAGCGGTTTTAATAATAATCCAAATGCTATAAATCTGTGTTCGGAACTATATCTCCCATCCTGATCACGAACCTATCCAGGGTCCTCTGCTAAGTGCTACTAAAACCGAGTATCCTGTTTTAAATGAACTAAAATGGTTTCTTTTTCTTTTTCGAATGTGAAAAGAATAGCAAAAGTTAAAGATAAAACCACAAAAGTGGAGTCAGATAGGATTTTGTTAAAGTACTCTCAGTTTATTACAAAGTATATTTTAGGAAGAACATAGTACCAAATTGTAGAAATGTTGTTTGCTAAAATTCCTGCTTCACAGGTGATAAAAAGGCAAATACGTTAAGCTCATTTTAAGAATAGTGTAGTCTTCATTACTATCATGAATGATTCCTTTCATTTGGAGTTAATTGAGCTCAGTGTTGAATATTTTGCCTTTCAAAGTAAAACATAAAGTAGTCCAAGTGAAGTTAAGAACTAGATTTGGTTGAATTAGTCTTTCCTACTGAGTAGTGACACTGTACTAGTTGATGGGTCCCCATCATATTCTTCACATATTACAAAGATAATTGAACTATTACTGCTGATAAGGAAATTTGATATGTATACAGCTACACTCAAGATCTTTACTTAAACCAATACTGAAATGTTACTGCATGAAGTGCCGAACTAAATTTGGACATGAGGGGCTTCTGAACTGACAAGTAAAACGACAAATAAAGATAATTAGTATCATACTTGTCAGTCAAGCTAGAAGCCCCTCATGTCCAAATTTAGTTCGGCACTTCATACAGTAACATTTCAGTATTGGTTTAAGTAAAGATCTTGAGTGTAGCTGTTATTAGCACGAGTTCACTCCAAATTTGCTTTCTATGATTACTGGTGTGTGCATTATTGGTAACTACGGCTACACACAGCTCTGAATGTCCTGTGTCAGTTTGTATCCTGTGTGTTATTCAAAGGGAAATATTAATGAAAGAAAATTCAGTAATCAATATTAAATTTTCTTAAACATATAGATCTCCAAATTAATGTGCCCATTTACCATTTTCATTCACTCAAAAGGTTAACGTATGTTTAGTTTTTCTGTTAATTTGAGCATATTTAAAATTGTAGTCCGATACCTCTATCCATTAGACACGTGCACAGTCAAAATTTCAAAATCCTCTCAGAGGGTAACATTAGCTTGTTTTACGGCATGTTAGCGTTATACGTGGCTTTTCCCAGGACAGGAGTAGTAGGTTCGGTTGTTAGGAAACAGAGACGTATAACAGGCAGGCTTGTGTTATAAGTGGTTTCTGCTTTCCTTTTTTTCTTATTTTTTTTTAATAACAAAAACAGTGAGGAAAGATGGAGAATAAACTTTCATTAATTTTGCAGTTTTCAGTCCAAGACCGATTTGACACAGCTCTGCACACTAGTCAGTGTTATGCAAATCTTTTCATATCTGCATAACTTATCAAAATTTGAATCTGTTTCCTGTATCATGCCTTGGCCTCCTTCTATAATTTCTACCGGTCCATCGCTCCCTCTATTATAATACTAACTATCCGCTGACACTCTTGTTTTTGTAAAGTTGTTCCATAAATATGTTTTCTCCACAAATCGATTTGATACTTTTTAACCAGTTTTCGCCGTGGCGGGTACTTCGTTACCCTTCTACACTTGCATCGGATCACAGTTCGACCGAATACTTCGTGTTTGGTGTTCGGTGCTGAACTGTCAGTCCACCTACCCTGATAGACTTCTTGATATCCATCCCTTTCACTCTTTGTTGATAAGTACTGGTTCAGCAGACGAAAAGCAGAGTAGAAGAAACGTCGACAATAAACCTACCAAACAAAGGCCACATAACTCAAGTTTGGAGACAATTATACTTTACGGCCTCTGAAACAAGTTGTAAATGCCTATCAGGCTCGTATTTACAGCCATAAAGTTTAATCATTGTAAGTTGGTTATTGTTTTATTACAAGCCTTTACATGAAAACAGTCCCAGTTTTACAAGTCCAACCCAACTAATTTTTGTCTTCCACACGGTAACTGACACACAGCTATTCGCTACTTACTACATCAAGTCGTTCAGTGGTTCTTTCTTATAGAAGTGCTTGCCATAAGATATCGAGAAACTTCACGAAACATGTCACATAGAGCTGCTATACGACAAGAAAGTTCAAATGCAAATAAATTCCAAATAAATTCATTTAAAATTTTCAGATCTTTACTAACAGGCTTAAACCTGTAGTCGCTTAATATTTACTGCAAAAGAAACGACAGGACGACTGCTTTTCTTCATCTTAGCTGAAACGTGTACTGCACGGTTCCTCATGTTCTGTACAGTAAGACGGTTTATATGTGACTTCTCCAAGACACAGTACTGCATTAAACGTCTCTACACGAAGAGCGGTAAATGCTTAATTCCTGTGGCCTGGCGATTTAGGCAGCCAATCAGAACACCTCTAGCCCTCCAATACCCGCGGAAATTCCTACCGTACTACACAAAATTACAGAAAGTACATTATGAAAGAAACTTTTACTTTCTGAAATCAAATATAAATCAAATAAAACGAGGTACTAATTATCCCCAGAAAAGAAATGTTAATTGATTTAAAGCCTAACTTTTCTTCTGGTAGCGTTTTTACAAAAGTAAGCAAACTGTACCTATGTCACAGGAGACATGATTGCACGAGAATTATCCCATGTACAAATTCAGATAATTTTCGATACAAAAAACATTCTCTATACACTCTCCAACTCATTTCACATCTCACAACAAAACAAAATTAAGTAATTTTAAAGTGATTATTTTTAACTCATACACCTATTGTAATTAAAGTAAAGAAACTTCTAGAAAAATAATTTATGTGAAATTATCTTTTTGATTATACTTTTAAATGTTGTTACAAGCGAATACATTACAACCTCTAGCTCTATATCGCAGTACCCGAAAGATTACTATGGGTTTTTGGTAATGTTTTTTATCCCCGAAAGTGCTGAAGGTAATGAACTGAGATTTTAACAGTATTGATGTATTATCAGCACAAACCGGTATATTGAGTGTGAAAAAGATCGGAAACAAATTAACATTATTTCCTTAGGTTCATAAGAAGTGTGCGCAATGTTTCGATCGTATGCCGAGAGAGATCACAGCCCAGGTCCTGAATGTGAGAGCAAAGAACGATACACTCCTACCCGCCCACAGGAGCAGACACACTCTGACGAGGGGAAAACATCAAGTGCAAATAACTCGACTTCCGAGAAACTTCGCACGAAGAGGAGCCAGACTAAGCGAACACGTGTCTCTGCTTATCCGTAGATACCCTACCGTTTCTGAGAAAACGACTCTCAAAGTTTTCGACATAATTTAGATGCCTTTATGGACGCAATAAGAATCCGCCTAACGTGTAGCATAGTGTCTAACGTCGCAGTCTCTCACTTTTTCATTTCATGACTGAAACATGATTATTGCTTTTTATTTAAACTTTTGAATTCATCTGTTTCGCAGAAGCCGTACATTAGTTTCGGCATAGGAATCGCACAGCCAATTGGTTGCAAATAGCTGTTTGGTACACTGACGTAGGTTTCGGCACCTCTAAGGAGGACTTCATCAGAATGAAATTCTGAGAAATCGTAAAGTTACATAGCGAGAAGGAAATGGCCAAGGTTTAGAGCAGATATGCTCAACTCAAAAATAAAATCAAACACTTTCCACACTCCAGTCTAATGTTATTCCTTGCTGGGTATACCTGCCAAAGGCTGGAAAATTGACTTCAGTCAGATGTTGTTCCTAGCAAGGCATACGTGCCAATGGCTGGAATGTGTTTTATTTTATAGTGTATCTGTTCTAAACTCTGACCATTGCCTTCTCGCAATGTAATTGTATGGTTTTTCGAAATTTTATTCCGATGAAGACATCCTTGGAGGTGTCAAAACATAGCTCACTGTACCAAACAGCCACTTGGAACCGGTTGGCTATGTGATTCCTATGTTGAAAGGTTTTATTTATTTTATTTTAATTTTCTCTCATTCCTGTTGCAGGTTACTACGCAAATGTTTATCATCAAGTTAGGGGATTCAACGGCGTTATATTGTTTGTACAATTACAACCAAGTTTCACAATAAATGTCATGCAGTTATTCTATACGTGTTATGGTACTTTCAGGGGTTGCTATCTTTTTAAATTATCATATTCTTATACCTCATTCTTACATAGATTTGTAATTTTTGTGTTCTATTTTTATGTTTATTCTGTAGCAAGATTTGGAGCATTCCGTCGGGTGATACCGATCGAAGAACGATTTGAAACAGAAAT